>NC_085844.1:256646014-256728111 GCF_035594765.1 Anolis carolinensis | reverse complement strand
GCGCTTTTGGACTCTGGTGCTGGAGGAACATCCTGAGAGTGCCTTGGACCTTGGCAAGAAGACCCAACCAGTCCATCCTCCAGGAAATAATGCCAAGTGGCTGCTCACTGGAGGGAAGGATATTGGAGGCAAAGCTGAAGTATTTTGGCCACATCATGAGGAGACAGGAAAGCTTGGAGAAGATCGCGATGCTGGGGAAAATGGAAGGAAAAAGGAAGAGAGGCCGACCAAGGGCGAGATGGATGGACGGTGTCCTTGAAGTGACTGGCTTGACCTTGAAGGAACTGGGGGCGGGGACGGTCAACAGGGAGCTCTGGCCTGGACTGGTCCAGGAGGTCACCAAGAGTCGGAAGCAACTAAACAACTGAGCAGCAGGGAGTTCCTTTGGCAAGATGCAAAGGCTGAGTAGAGGAAATTTGAGGAGGGGGCCTGCTAGAAACTCCTCTGTTATGCCTCCAGGAGGGTCAAGAAATGGGAGTGACCTCATACACACAGCCTAGATCTTGATATCATATTTCGATGTAATTTTTGTGCATGGAACAAAGTTTTTGTTGGGCGAGCAGGCTTATTAACAAAAGAACCTTCCCATAAACATATAACAGAGTAACTTATTAGGAGCAGCATGACCCAGCACCAGTAGCCAAAAGTGATAAAAAGAACAAACACAAAGAGACCAATGTTATCTCTTCCTTCAGAGGCTTTTCTTTGTAGCAAAATAATATGGTCGCACTGTTTACAACAACAACGTTTCCGTAACATAAATAAAGTTCATTATACTTCCTTCTCTGCTTCCACGCTGGGTTTCTTTCTCATGTAGACAAACAGCTTTGCTCTCACAGAGCCTCCTCTCACACTGAACTTATACAGGAATTTCACACAGGAGTTTTACGCACAGCAGCCTTCACACTGGAGCTTCACACACAAGGCTGTCAACCTGGGGTTTCTCTCACTGAAGCTCCTCACACTGAGGCCTTCTCACCGACTGAGGCCTACTAAACTGCAGTCACACCTGTTTATATTGAACTGCAGGTTTTGCTGAGCCATTGCATCCATTTAACCTTTTCATGGAGCTCCAGGTGGCGCAGTGGGTTAAAGCCTTGTGACTTGAAGGTTGGGTTGCTGTCCTGACGGCTGACAGGTTCAAATCCCACCCAGGGAGAGCGTGGATGAGCTCCCTCTATCAGCTCCAGCTCCATGCGGGGACATGAGAGAAGCCTCCCACAAGGATGGCAAAAACTGGGCAACGTCCTTGCAGACAGCCAATTCTCTCACTCCAGAAGCGGCTTGCAGTTTCTCAAATTGCTCCTGACCCAAAAAAACAAAACAAAACAACCCTTTCAGTGCTTGACTCACATTTTTGTAATTAAAAATACCTAGTAAATTTTTAATATTTTTGACAGTTTCTTCCCACTGAACCATCAGAGAGCAAAGGGGTTACTCCAGGCATGGGCAAACTTGCCCCTCCCCCGGCTACGGCCCTGGCTATCTGTCAGGAGTGCTTAGATCAGGCATGGCCCTGGGCAACTTGCACCCCTCCAGGTGTTTCTGGACTTCAACTCCCACAATTCCTAACAGCCACAGACCTCTTGCTTTCCCCGCTCAGCCTCTTAGGAGAATGAGAGGGAAAAGGAAAGGGCCTGAGGCTGTGAGGAATTGTGTGAGTTTATTTATTTATTTTATTTACAGTATTTATATCCCACCCTTCTTTCTCACCCCGAAGGGGACTCAGGGCGGATCACAATGAACACATATATGGCAAACATTGAATGCCAACAGACAAACAACATACATTAGACAGACTCAGAGGCATTTTTAACATTTTTCCAGCTTCACGATTCCGGCCACAGGGGGAGCTGTTGCTTCACCGTCCAGTAGTGGCTGTACTTCCTCATTCCTTTTCCTCGTGTTTTGCTGGCAGTTTTATGGTGTTGTAAATTAGCCTCCCGCATAAAGCGTCCCTGAATTTCCCTACTTGACAGGTGCAACTGTCTTTTGGGGCTGCATAGGTCAACAGCAAGCCGGGGCTATTAATGGCTGGAGGCTTAACCCGATCCGGGCTTCGAACTCATGACCTCTTGGTCAGTAGTGATTTATAGCAGCTGGTTACTAGCCAACTGCGCCACAGCCCGGCCCCAAAACACCTGGAAGGAGGGCTGAAGTTTGACCATGCTTGACTTAGATTGTGTCTTCCTTCCTGACAGAAGAGGGTTGTACTGGGTGGTCTTTGGGGGTCCCTTCCAGCAATAGGATTTTTGCCACTTGCCAATGCTTGCTAATGCTGGAGAGCCTCCTACCTCCCCCACCGCGCCACTTCATGTATGTGTGCAAACATGCATGTGTTTCCCAGCATTTCCCGTGTGATCTCAGGGCAGCCTACAAGGCAAAGCAGGCAAACAAGTCCCACCCGTTCCCCGATTGCAGGCCGTAAAGCAACCCAGGCAGGAGGAAAAGGTGCGAAGCAAGTCTCCACATTAAAAAAAGCTTAAGGGGCTCAAATGGTGCGTGCACATTTTGGAGAAATAAATTGGGTCCCCAAGGCTTTCCTAAATGCTCCTGGCAGAGGCCTGGCCTCCTCAGGCGGAAACGCAGGAAGCGCGGCGGCGGATCTCGCTCCTCTCCGCTGCGCTGCGACCGCGGGGCCACCTCCACACCTGGAGTCTCATTAACCGGAGGAAGGAAGGTGCAAGAAGGATTAGCAAATGCATTACCAAAGTAAGCAAAAGCTTACAGCTTGAGGCATTGCGCGCGGGGGGGGGGGGGGGGCAGGGATTGGGGTGCAGAGCTGTTCCTGCCGTTGGAAATAGGCAGCTGATGAGGCCTTGTTTCAGGACTGGAAACAAGCTGGAGGCATCCTTTCTGGTGCCTCTAAAACCCGATAGTTGGAGCCATGTCTGGCTGAAAGGGCAGGTTTTGGGGTCACATTATGTTCTGTCCAACTATAAACACAAATCCCCAGTAATTGCAAGATTGCATGTCCAGTTTCTGATCGTCTTGCTCCTGACTGGGGTGCCAGTCCTTGTCGCACCTCAGGTTAGCTTCACCTTGCTATATACACCAAACTGCACACAGGTTGAAGTATTTTTAGTTTATTAGAAAATACAGTAGAATCTCACTTATCCAACACTCACTTATCCAACGTTCTGGATTATCCAATACATTTTAGTAGTCAATGTTTTCAATACATCAGGGGCCGGGCTGTGGCGCAGCTGGCTAGTAACCAGCTGCTATAAATCACTACTGACCGAGAGGTCATGAGTTCGAAGCCTGGGGCGGGTTAAGCCTCCGACCATTAAAAAAAAAAAAATAGCCCCGGCTTGCTGTTGACCTAGCAGCCCCGAAAGACAGTTGCATCTGTCAAGTAGGGAAAATTTAGGTACGCTTTATGCGGGAGGCTAATTTAACTAATCTACAACACTGCTCACGAGGAAAAGAATGAGGAAGAACAGCCACCAATGGACGGTGAAGCAACAGCTCCCCCTGTGGCCGGAATCATGAAGCTGGAAAGATGTTAAAAATGCCTCTGTGTCTGTCTAAAACTGAATGTTGTTTGTCTGTTGGCATTGAATGTTTGCCATATATGTGTTCATTGTAATTCACCTTGAGTCCCCTTCGGGGTGAGAAAGAAGGGCAGAATATAAATACTGTAAATAAATGAATAAATAAAATATTTGGGTGCTAAATTCGTAAATACAGTAATTACTGCATAGCATTACTGCGTATTGAACTACCTTTTTTGTCAAATTTGTTGTATAACATGATGTTTTGGTGCTTAATTTGTAAAATCATAACCTAATTTGATGTTTAATAGGCTTTTCCTTAATCCCTCCTTATTATCCAACATATTCACTTATCCAACATTCTGCCGGCCCGTTTATGTTGGATAAGTGAGACTCTACTATAGAAGATAAAAGGTTCTGTAAAAGCAAAAGTAAAGTTCCACAAAATGGTTACAAAATAAAGCCATAGAGAATAAATCCAGAAATCACGAGGAATAAACAAGGTCCCAATAGAGCACGAAAAAGTCCCAGGAACATGAACCCAGAAGCTGCAAGGTAATCCAGGAAACCAAGAGCTTGCTTCTTGGTTGAACAAAAGTTGCTTTGACAAAGGTTTGTCTCAAAACACATTGCTTTAATACCCTTTGCAAAGCATGAAAGCATTTCTTTGGCCTCTAACCTCCCTTTTGTTTGCAATTCTCACACTCCTCCGAACCCTGAATTCCAAACAATCAGCTTGATCTAAGGAACCTATTTCATCAAGGTCAGCCTGCTCGTTAGTTTGCTGAGCTTCATTATCAGATTGAGAACTGTCCTCCTTTTCCAAGTCCATTTGCACCTGGCTAGTTTCAGTATCAACAACATCATTCCTGGCTGTGGGAAAATGAACTTGCACTCCCTGCTCCTCATCTTCTACAACAGGGACATTTTGAACCTGATTATGAACCTGAATCCCGTCATCCTCATCAGAGTACATCTGAGGTTCCAGCTGAGTCACAACAGTCCTGTCCTGACTTGTCACCAAAGACGTGTTGTCATCCAAGACAGGAAACACTCTGTCCTTAACCACCACACTCCAGTCTAAGTTAAAACAGCAAAGCAGTTTATTGAAGATTATATAAAAAGCAATTCAGCAAAAATCGTAGAAATGCAAACGTCTGACTGTAAAAACAAAAGCCCATAAGAGTCAAGGTACGAGAGTTGTTTCAAAATTCAAGACAACAAGGCATCCAGCATAGGATACAAGATGGCAGCATAAAAATCCAAAAGCATGAAACGTGAAACTAGAATTCCCCTAGCAGGCTTAGCTAGGACTTGACCAGAGATGTTGCTTCTCACATTCCAACATTGACCAGGCTGCTGAAAAATCCCTCTTCTCTCTCTAATATAGACATGAAATCATGCTGTCTTCCCTGAGAACCTGATAACAACTTTTTCACTAATAAGCGGTGTGACCTTCACAAATTCTGCTGGACAGCTCTACATTCACGAAAACTAAGTCTCCTATCTATCATCTCATTAGGTTCTCCACTTGGAATTTCATCCTCTGAGCTCATCTCAGCTTCTGACCTTGCTTCCCTAGCAAAAGGCTTCTCAACAACATCCAGGCCCCTTTCTGGAATGTGGCCTTCACCAGCTACTGGAGACAGAGAGGGCTCAGTTTCAGGACTTAAAATCCGCTAGTTCACAGGCCCAGAAATCCCATGATCCACTTCCTCAGTAACATTAGGTGCAGGGCTGAACTACAATATGACGATGTATTCCATGAAGGGACAGTGGACACGATGCCTTTTCAATGGCTCAAAGGGTAGGACAGGCCATTGAAGGGGTCAGCCATGGTGAGACAGTCCTTCATGAGGAAGGAAAGCCCACCAAAGTGGTGGTTCACTCCTTGTGGTGCCACAACCTCTGTGCCAAAACGCCAACATGAAGAGACCATTTCCACATTGGATGAAGCCCAAACTGGGTTCCACTGCTGCCTCTGGATGCGCGCTGCATGAATCAGGATCATGTCCTCCCTCGTGGCCGAGGAAGCACATTGGGAGCATTGGGAGATGTTTAAGCAGAGCTGGGATGGCCATCTGTCAGGAGGGCTTGGGGGTTGTCTTCCTGCTTGGCAGAAGCAGGCGTTGGACTGGATGGCCCTTGGTCGTCTCTTCCAACTCTAGGATTCTATTATTCTAATACCCTTGGGCTCCTTTGTGAATTCAGCTTCAGTTTTATGCCTTATACTATCATTTAATGGCTTTAGTTTCATAGATAATGAAATGCCATTTTAAGCATAACATTCTGTGTGTTCTGTAAGCACACCTGAGTTGGCAGCACTGGCAGTCGAAGCTTCTTTTTTCAGGTTCCTCTTGTGCCTACTTACTTGCAATGCGATCCCAAATCTTGGGTTCGCTCCCCAAAGTCATCCTGGGGAAGGGCTGGAGGTGGGGCTCCAGACTGGCCCTGGACACCCCTATGGACACATACAGAGCAACGATGTGGCATATCACAGGAGAGAAGTAGGGCATGCGCCTCTTTCTGGACTAAGGCGGGCACAAGCAGGCAGGGACAAGTGCGCATGATGACATTCCTGCAATTGCAATCATAGAATTGGAAGGGACATTAATGTCCAACCTTTTCCTGCTTCTTGCAGGGGGTTGGACTGGATGGCCCGTGAGGTCTCTTCCAACTCTACGATTCTATGATTCTACCTCCTTGTGACAGGCATGAAGACTCAATCCAAGCCCTCCTGACAGATGACCATCCGACCTTGGCTTAAAAAACCCCAGAGGAAGAAGGAAACTCCGGCGGACTTCCAGGAAGACGCCTACTCCACGGTCAAACAGCTCTGAATGTCAGAAAGTTCTTCCAAAAGTTTAGGTGGAATCTTTTTAGCTGGAATTTGAATCTATGTCTCCATTGGGTCCCAGTCTCCGGAGCAGCAGACAGCCAGTTTGCTCTTCCTCAGGGTGACATCCCCTCGAATATTTAGACCAGTGGTTCTCAACCTGGGTCCACTGATGTTTTTGTCCTACAACTCCCTGAAATCCCAGCCAGTTTACCAGCTGTTAGGATTTCTGGGAGTGGAAGGCCAAAAACATCAGGGACCCCAAGTTGAGAACAACTGATTTAGACAGAGCCACCATGTCCCCTGTTCTCCAAGTTTAACTTCCCCGGCTCCCTAAGCTGCTCCTCGGGCTTCCAGATCTTTGGCCCTTTTGGTCGCCCTTCTCTGGACACTGACCATCTGGACCATCTTCTTCTCAAATTGTGATGCCCAGAACTGGACAGTGTTATTCCAGGTGAAGAAGTCTCACCAAAGCAGAACTGACTTTTCTTGATCTTACTACTCGGCTCCTAGAATGGCAATGGCCTTTTTAGCTGCGGCATCACAGTGTGGGCTCTTGTTGCGGTCTACTAAGACTCCCAGATCCTATAGACTGTTTTGCATGTTATAGAAGAAGAGGAGGAGGAGAAAGGACCTCTTCATATGGACACACGCATCAGCACCCACTACCACAATGGGGTGTGACCCTTTGGACGGTCCAGTGCCTTCAGCTGACCTTAAACACATCGATCCAGGGCACAAACAAGTACTGTTGCTATGCACAGATCCAGCTCTGTTGCCTGACTCTCACTATTATTGGTGCTGTTGTGACTCAGCCTTTGTGTGACTCTGATGAGGATTCTGGGATGCAAGTGCATAAGGATGGGATTCAGGTTCAGGATGAGTTTCAAGATGATTCTGATGGGAATTATGGGGTTCAGGTGCAGAGTTTTCCTGCTATGGGAGATGAGGAGCAGGGACGTTTTCCCACGGGAAGAAATGATGTAGTTTCTGATGATGGTTTTCAGGTGCAAGAAGCAGAAAGGGAGAGCAGCTCCCAGTCTCAGCCTGATAACATTAATGAGCTCAGTGGCCTTGATGATGAGGCCGTTTCTCTCAATCCGGCTAGTCGGTTGGAATTTCGGGGGTTGCGCAGAAGCCTCTGAATAGCAAATAAGAGGGAGGTCAAAGGGCAAAGAAATGCCTTCATGTCATGCTATTAAAACAGTCTGCTGAGAGGAAAATCTTTGTCAAAGCAATTTCCTCACTTGGATCAAGAACCAAGTCTGCTTTCCTGTATTACCTTGTAGCCTGGATGTATTCTCGTTTCTGGGTCTTTGGCTTCTTTGGAAAGGACCTTGTTTCATGCCTATTGTTTCTATGGATTTGTTGCTTACAGCCTTGTTTTTGTAACTATCTTTTGGAACTGAACTTTTACCTTTTATGAACTATCTTTTCCCTATTTTCTAATAAACTACAAAAGACTATGTTCTGTGTGCAGCCTGGTGACTTTAGTAAGGTGAAGCTATCCTGAGGTGTGACAGGTGCCCCAGTTGCACCTGTGATTGGGCAAGCACTGGCATTGGGGGCAGGGGCTTGGGTTCAGTCACCCTACATCGATTCTGTCTGGTTTGATTGGAGAACCCAATGGGAGCGCCAGGGAATTGGCTGGTCAGCGGCTGGAGTTATTCATGCCTTTGGGACCCTGAAACACTCCCCCCCCCTTTTGCACTCTGCTGTACGGATTTGGGCGCAGGCACTTATGGACTCAAATGCAGGAGAGAAATGAAATTGCTTTTAAATCTACAAGGCGCTCAGATTAGCTGCTCCGTTCGGCACGAGCGGAAGAAGTTCCAGGCATAACTGGATCAGGCACCATCTTAATAGGAAAATGTGGGGGGCTTCCCTCCCCCTCCCCCAGATGCAGGGGAAAGCGTGGGCTTCTCTGCCTGGGGGTGGGGGGGGGGGGGTGGAGAATGGGGGGGGGCTTCCTCTGCAGGCCCAGCAGAGAATCTAAAGCAGCCAAAGTGGTGCAGTGGCCTGAGAAGGTTTGCTGCCATTCGGGGAGGCCTGGCCTGAATCTCCTCCACTCAGCTGGGAATGGAAGCCCACGGGGTGCACACTCTCTCAGCCTCAGAGGAAGGCAGTTGGAGCAAACCTCAGAAATAAAAACACAGATGGAGGACTGCAAGCTCTTCTTTGACCGGACCTGTGGTGCCTTTCTCACCCCACCCCCTGATCTGATCCTGTCCATTGCAGCCATGTTTCATGTCCTGGCTTTTGGTGGGGGGCCCAGATCTGGTTTTGAAACCCTCTTGAAATTGGGAGGGCAGATATCTGTTTTTAGTTTGGGGACCCGAAAGATCCGTTGTGGGTGGAGGTTCCATCCAGGATCCCCTTCCCAGTGCGTTCTTTATGGAGTCTTCGCACCTGCTGTTTTACTCTAGAGAAAGAGGCGCTCAGCTGCAGGCATTGACAGGCCCACATGCTTTCTGGGTCTGCCTGCATGCCATGCCACACACGCACACTCCTTGGAAAGAGAGTGCATGTGTGGCGTGCAGGCCCAGAAAGCACATGCACCTGCCAGTGCCTGCAGCTGAGTGCCTTTTACTCTAAAGTAAGAGGCGCTCGGCTGCAGGTACTGGCAGGCATGTGCACTTTCTGGGCCTGCACGCCACACATGTGCTGTCTTTCCAAGGCAAGGAGACACTTCTGGGAGGCGCTCGGTTGCAGGTACTGGCAGACATGTGCGCTTTCTGGGCCTGCATGCCACACATGTGCTCTCTTTCCAAGGCAAGGAGACACTTCTGGGAGGCGCTCGGCTGCAGGTACTGGCAGGCATGTGCGCTTTCTGGGCCTGCATGCCACACATGTGCTGTCTTTCCAAGGCAAGGAGACACTTCTGGGAGGTGCTCAGCTGCAGGTACTGGCAGACATGTGTGCTTTCTGGGCCTGCATGCCACACATGTGCTTTCTTTCCAAGGCAAGGAGACACTTCTGGGAGGTGCTCGGCTGCAGGTACTGGCAGACATGTCTGCTTTCTGGGCCTGCACGCCACACTTGCGCTCTCTTTCCAAGGCAAGGAGACACTTCTGGGAGGCTCTTGGCTGCAGGTCCTGGCAGACCTGTGTGCCTTCTTGTGATGACCCATGGGCCTTGTAGTCCTGCTCAGGACATTGTAATTCCTGATGAGGAGGAAAACTTGGGTTTTTTACCTTCCCAGTCAGAACTGGATTCCCCTCAGCCAGATCTTTCCCAGGCAGATCTGGGAACCTTGCACCTGCAAGAAAGTTGTCTCCCAGAAGTATGTCAAACAACCCCAGAGCCTACTTCTCCCGTGTTCTTGCGCCGGGAGTTTTGTAAACAACAGAGAAGTTTGGAATCAGCTTCGCGCAGGAGTGCGAGGATTGCAGCTAAGAATGTGGCCAATTAAGACTGCTTCTCGTGAGAATCTTTGGGGAGTCTCACATCTGGTCTCAGAGTTTAGCTTTCGGTTCTGATTCCCAGAGAACTGCTTCGGCGGGAAAGTTAGACTCTATTTAGGTGTTTTACCCGCGTAGTAACTTCGCGGAGTCAATTCGTCAGCCTACGGAGCGAGTTGTGTCTGGACAGCGCGCTCCGATTCAAGCCTCGCTCCAGCTCAAGCCTTGCCCTGCTTTCCAGCCTTCGCCTTGCTTCCCAGCCTTGTTTACCAACGGACTTCGCCTTGTTGCCCAGGACCAATCCTTGCCTTGTATCACGGATTTTACCAAGTTATTCCACGGACCTTGTTCTTGTTCCTAGTTACCTTGTTCCACGTTTTAAGCCTTGTTTCAAGTATCAAGTTATTTCCTAGCCTTGCTCAAGTTTATGGACTAAAGGACCTTGTCATCTCCCCTCACTTTGCCTGGCAAAGTGAGTGTTTCGGTTATTGGATTACAACTTTGGACCTTAATATTTCATATTGGACATCGCTTTTTTGGACTAATTTAGACCTTTCCTGAAAGGTCTGCTTTTGGACTATTTCATATACTTGCTTTTATTAACTTTATATATTCCTTCAATAAAGATATTAGTTAGATTCTGGCCTCTGTGTTTGGTTATTGGTGCCTTTGCAACCTGGGTCGTGACAGTTTGACTCCGCCACCCATAAGCACCAATTAACCAAGGCCAGAATGTCTACCGGAACCGTGCCGGGTGGGCAGCCGCTTACCTACACCATCGACAAGGATGAGGTGGATCGCATCCGCGACAGACTCAACGCCCAGGATGGAGAAATAAAGGGCTTGCGGGAGCGCGGAATCCGCCTCCCGGCCATGGCGTTGCCTACCAAGTTTACTGGAGAAGCTTCTAAGGTTCATGTTTTCCGTCGCCAATGTCAAGCTTATCTAGAGGCCCGTGATGCCGAGTTTCCCCAAGAAGACATCAAAGTGGCGTGGGTTTACAGTCTTCTAGACGGGCCAGCGGCCAATTGGGCGACGGCACTGTTCGACCAAGCCTCTCCACACCTAAGATCAGCGCAACACTTCTTGGACCACCTCAAGGAGACTTGGGGAATCGAGGACAATTTGGAGGCAGCCGGTCACAAACTCCGTCGCCTTTTCCAAGGAGACAGACCAATGTCTCAGTATATAGCCGAGTTCCGAGTGCTGGCCCACAACACCGGCTGGAACGATGTAGCCCTCAGAGGACAATTCCGGGAGGGTCTCAACATTGAAATGCTGGAAGAAATCTCCAAGGTGGATCCTCCCCAGACCCTCGAGGCACTCATTGATCAATGTTTACGGGCTGAAGTCATGATTGCCAACAGGAAACAGTGGGTTCGAGGCCAGGGCAGTAGAGCCGGGGCAAAACCCCCCGCTCCCACCAGCGTTCAGCCACGTCCAGTGTGGAGACCCCCACCGCCAACCCCATACCCCAGAGGAGGCGAGGAGGTGCCGATGCAGTTGGGCAATGTGCGTCCCAGACTGGATGCCGCCGAGAAGGCCCGTCGTCAACGCTTTAACCTCTGTTGGTACTGCGGGAATGGGGGCCACTTCGCCAGAGAGTGCCCAGCCAAAGGGAAGCCTGCCGCCCGTCTTGCGGCGGCGTCCTCCACGGAGACGAAGGCGTCTGAGCCGACTGGCACACAGCCGGCGGGGGAAGCCAACGACCGGGTGTAGAGAGGCTCGCCAACCCGGTCAAAAAATCTATTCAAGAGCCGCCAACCGGGGTCCTGTTCCTTCTCGTGGTCACATTATGGTCAGCAAAAAGGGGACCCGTCATGATCCACGCCATGATAGACTCTGGAGCTACCAACAATTTCATTGATAGAGAGTATGCCGACTCTCTGGGATTACAATATCATGATTTCAAGAATGCCCGTGTGGTGCAAGCCATAGACGGCCGCCCCCTCAAGACGGGCCCCGTAAGTCAGTGGTCGGAACCCACCAGGATGTGGATAAGGGAACATATGGAAGAGATTTCCTTCTTTGTTACCGAGGTTCCCCATTTCCCTGTGATTTTGGGTATCCCATGGCTGACTCTCCACGACCCTAACATCTCCTGGTCCAACAGAGAATTGCAGTTTGCTTCACCGTATTGCCAAAACCATTGCCTCGTAGCCAAGGTCTGCCATGCCACAGACACCGAGCCCATCATCACCTTGCCAAAGAAGTACTCCGAGTATTGGGATGTATTCAATGAGAAAGAAGCCGAAAAATTACCCCCACATAGACCTTATGACTGTGCCATTGACTTGGTGGAGGGGGCCCCGATCCCGCGAGGGCATCTCTACTCCCTGACCGAACCAGAGCAAGAAGCTCTCAGGGAATTCATAGAGACAAACCTTCGCAAGGGATTCATCAGACCCTCTCAATCCCCAGCCGCCTCCCCAGTGATGTTTGTGAAGAAGAAGTCAGGGGAACTACGCTTGGTGGTGGACTACAGAGCATTGAACAATATCACCAAGCGGAACAGCTATCCCCTGCCCTTAATCTCGGATCTACTGGATCGGCTTCGAGGAGCCAAGGTTTACACCAAGCTGGATCTTCGGGGGGCTTACAACTTAGTTCGCATCAGGGAAGGGGACGAGTGGAAGACCGCCTTCCAGACCAAATTCGGATTATTCGAGTCCCGAGTTATGAATTTCGGTTTATGCGGAGCTCCCGCAACGTTCCAGCATTTTGTCAATGACATTTTTCAGGACTATCTAGACAGGTTCTTGATAATCTACCTGGACGATTTTTTGGTGTTTTCTAGATCACAATCAGAACATGAGAATCACGTCAAAATGGTGTTACAACGACTGCGGGATCATGGACTTTATGCCAAGCTGGAAAAATGCGCCTTTGATCTACAAGAGGTAGATTTCCTTGGTTACCGCATCTCGCCTCTAGGGCTTTCCATGGATCCAGCCAAGGTTTCAGCAGTATTGGAATGGCGGGCGCCAACTAACAAGAAAGAGGTGCAGCGTTTCTTGGGGTTCGCGAACTATTACCGCAAGTTCATTCCAGATTTTGCCCGCTGGTCCGACCCCATCACTAGCTGCATCCGTGGAAAGCAGCCTTTCCGCTGGACTGATCAAGCAGAGAAAGGGTTCCAGCAACTAAAGAAACTATTCACCTCCCAGCCAATTCTACAGCACCCAAATCCTGGAACCCCTTTTGTTGTGCAAGCGGACGCCTCTGATGTGGCAATTGGGGCTGTACTCTTACAACCGGTGGGAGATCACCTCCATCCCTGTGCCTTTTACTCTCGTCAACTAACCACACCAGAGAGGAATTACACCATTTGGGAAAAAGAACTACTGGCCATAAAGGCAGCCTTTGAAACTTGGAGACATTGGCTAGAAGGGGCCAAATTTCCCATTGAAGTCCATACTGATCATCGTAATCTAGAACATCTAAGAACTGCCCGCAAACTGAATCAGAGGCAGCAACGTTGGGCTTTATTCTTCGAACGTTTCAACTTCCAGATTCATTACGTGACCCCAGCCCAGACCAAGCAAGCAGACGCCCTGTCACGTAAACCGGAATACGCTGCAGGACGTAAGGAGACCTTTGAATCCCAACTATTACAACCCGAGAACTTTGCCACGCTCACAGTGGGGAACACCAAATCCATTTCCATTGGTTCAACTTCCTCTACTCCAGAACCCATCTGTGCTCAAGAAATCAGGGCTAGTCAGCAAGCAGATGCCTGGGCGCAGGACCAACTTCGCCAAGGTCTGCATTTTCCCTTTTCGCTTAAAGATGGGCTGCTTTGCTATAGAAATCATGTTTATATCCCACCCGGACCGGGCAGGGAAAAAGCGCTTCGTCTGTGTCATGACTGCAAACCAGCAGGACACTTCGGACTATTTAAAACCATGCATCTGATCCTAAGGGATTTTTGGTGGCCCAAGATCCGCAAGGATGTGGAAAAATATGTCAACACCTGCCCAGTATGTCAGCGCTCCAAGATAAGAAGGGAGAAGCCCTCAGGGCTTTTACACCCCCTTCCTACCCCATCTCGCCCATGGGAAATAATTTCTGCGGATTTCATCACTGACCTACCACCTTCCTGTGGATTCACCACGATCTTAGTGGTGGTGGACCTTTTCACCAAGTTAGCCCATTTCATTCCCTGCGAAGGCCTCCCCACGGCCAAAGAGACTGCGGATCTATTCCTTCAACATGTTTTCAGACTACATGGATTGCCCAAGAGTTTAGTCACAGACCGTGGATCTCAATTCACCTCTCGTTTTTGGAAGGCACTACAAAAACTATTGGGCATAGACTCTCGCTTATCTTCAGCTCATCATCCCCAAACAGATGGGCAAACGGAGCGCACCAATGCCACTTTAGAGCAGTATCTTCGCTGTTATGTAAATTACCAACAGGACAATTGGGCTTCTCTGTTACCACTGTCAGAGTTTGCCTACAACAATGGAGTTCAAGCTTCTACAAAAGAAACGCCGTTCTTTGCAAACTACGGCTTCCATCCACGTTTCTTTCCCCCTGTCATTGAAACTTCAGAAGTTCCCGCAGCAGAGGATTGGCTGCAGGAACTCACAGCGGTGCAACAACTTTTGCTCCAGCAACTGGACCAAGCCAAGGAGGACTATAAACGCCACGCTGACAAACACCGCCAGCCGGGCCCTGAAATCAAGGTAGGAGAACGGGTTTTTCTGTCCACTCGCTTTCTGCCCTCCCACCGCCCTTGCCGGAAGTTAGATGCCCGTTTCATTGGCCCCTATCCAGTGGTGGCGCAATTAAACCCCGTGACTTTCAAACTCCAACTTCCGCGTTCAATGCGCATTCACCCAGTGTTTCACCGTTCCCTGCTCCTTCCGGCGGATGGTGTGCGTCCTGATACAGACCAACCGGCCCCCCCTCCTGTTTTGATGAATGGGGAGGAGGAGTTCGAGGTTGAGGACATTTTGGATTCTCGCTTTCATCGCCGCCGCCTACAATATCTCATTGACTGGGTGGGTTTTGGCCCTGAGGAACGCTCTTGGGAAGACGCCTCCACAGTCCATGCTCCTGATCTAACCCGTCGCTTTCATCAGACCTATCCCGCCAAGCCGCGACCTCGCGCCTCGGGGAGAGGGCCCCAGTTTGGGAGGGGCCTTGAGGAGGGGGATAGTGTGATGACCCATGGGCCTTGTAGTCCTGCTCAGGACATTGTAATTCCTGATGAGGAGGAAAACTTGGGTTTTTTACCTTCCCAGTCAGAACTGGATTCCCCTCAGCCAGATCTTTCCCAGGCAGATCTGGGAACCTTGCACCTGCAAGAAAGTTGTCTCCCAGAAGTATGTCAAACAACCCCAGAGCCTACTTCTCCCGTGTTCTTGCGCCGGGAGTTTTGTAAACAACAGAGAAGTTTGGAATCAGCTTCGCGCAGGAGTGCGAGGATTGCAGCTAAGAATGTGGCCAATTAAGACTGCTTCTCGTGAGAATCTTTGGGGAGTCTCACATCTGGTCTCAGAGTTTAGCTTTCGGTTCTGATTCCCAGAGAACTGCTTCGGCGGGAAAGTTAGACTCTATTTAGGTGTTTTACCCGCGTAGTAACTTCGCGGAGTCAATTCGTCAGCCTACGGAGCGAGTTGTGTCTGGACAGCGCGCTCCGATTCAAGCCTCGCTCCAGCTCAAGCCTTGCCCTGCTTTCCAGCCTTCGCCTTGCTTCCCAGCCTTGTTTACCAACGGACTTCGCCTTGTTGCCCAGGACCAATCCTTGCCTTGTATCACGGATTTTACCAAGTTATTCCACGGACCTTGTTCTTGTTCCTAGTTACCTTGTTCCACGTTTTAAGCCTTGTTTCAAGTATCAAGTTATTTCCTAGCCTTGCTCAAGTTTATGGACTAAAGGACCTTGTCATCTCCCCTCACTTTGCCTGGCAAAGTGAGTGTTTCGGTTATTGGATTACAACTTTGGACCTTAATATTTCATATTGGACATCGCTTTTTTGGACTAATTTAGACCTTTCCTGAAAGGTCTGCTTTTGGACTATTTCATATACTTGCTTTTATTAACTTTATATATTCCTTCAATAAAGATATTAGTTAGATTCTGGCCTCTGTGTTTGGTTATTGGTGCCTTTGCAACCTGGGTCGTGACACTTCTGGTTCTGCATGCCACACATGCGTGCTCTTTCCAAGGCAAGGAGACACTTCTGGGAGGTGCTCAGCTGCAGGTACTGGCAGACATGTGCGCTTTCTGGGCCTGCACGCCACACATGCACTCTCTTTCCAAGGCGAGGATACACTTCTGGGAGGTACTCCGCTGCAGGTACTGGCAGACATGTGTGCTTTCTGGGCCTGCATGCCACACATGTGCTTTCTTTCCAAGGCAAGGAGACACTTCTGGGAGGCGCTCGGCTGCAGGTCCTGGCAGACATGTGTGCCTTCTGGTCCTGCATGCCACACATGTGCTCTCTTTCCAAGGCAAGGAGACACTTCTGGGAGGCGCTCGGCTGCAGGTCCTGGCAGACATGTGTGCCTTCTGGTCCTGCATGCCACACATGTGCTCTCTTTCCAAGGCAAGGAGACACTTCTGGGAGGTGCTCGGCTGCAGGTACTGGCAGACATGTCTGCTTTCTGGGCCTGCACGCCACACTTGCGCTCTCTTTCCAAGGCAAGGAGACACTTCTGGGAGGCTCTTGGCTGCAGGTCCTGGCAGACCTGTGTGCCTTCTGGTTCTGCATGCCACACATGCGTGCTCTTTCCAAGGCAAGGAGACACTTCTGGGAGGTGCTCAGCTGCAGGTACTGGCAGACATGTGCGCTTTCTGGGCCTGCACGCCACACATGCACTCTCTTTCCAAGGCGAGGATACACTTCTGGGAGGTACTCCGCTGCAGGTACTGGCAGACATGTGTGCTTTCTGGGCCTGCATGCCACACATGTGCTTTCTTTCCAAGGCAAGGAGACACTTCTGGGAGGCGCTCGGCTGCAGGTCCTGGCAGACATGTGTGCCTTCTGGTCCTGCATGCCACACATGTGCTCTCTTTCCAAGGCAAGGAGACACTTCTGGGAGGTGCTCGGCTGCAGGTACTGGCAGACATGTCTGCTTTCTGGGCCTGCACGCCACACTTGCGCTCTCTTTCCAAGGCAAGGAGACACTTCTGGGAGGCTCTTGGCTGCAGGTCCTGGCAGACCTGTGTGCCTTCTGGTTCTGCATGCCACACATGCGTGCTCTTTCCAAGGCAAGGAGACACTTCTGGGAGGCGCTCAGCTGCAGGTACTGGCAGACATGTGCGCTTTCTGGGCCTGCACGCCACACATGCACTCTCTTTCCAAGGCGAGGATACACTTCTGGGAGGTGCTCCGCTGCAGGTACTGGCAGACATGTGTGCTTTCTGGGCCTGCACACCAAACATGCACTGTCTTTCCAAGACAAGGAGACACTTCTGGGAGGCGCTCCGCTGCAGGTACTGGCAGGGATGTGCGCTTTCTGGGCCTGCACACCTCACATGCGCTCTCTTTCCAAGGCAAGGAGACACTTCTGGGAGGCGCTCCGCTGCAGGTACTGGCAGGGATGTGCGCTTTCTGGGCCTGCACACCTCACATGCGCTCTCTTTCCAAGGCAAGGAGACACTTCTGGGAGGCGCTCCGCTGCAGGTACTGGCAGGGATATGCGCTTTCTGGGCCTGCACACCTCACATGCGCTCTCTTTCCAAGGCAAGGAGACACTTCTGGGAGGCGCTCGGCTGCAGGGTACCAGCAGACACGTGTACTTTCTGGGCCTGCACACCTCACATGCGTTCTCTTTCCAAGGCAAGGAGACACTTCTGGGAGGCGCTCGGTTGCAGATGAAAGCACGCTTCCATGTTGAGCTGATTTTCATGCAGGGAGGGGGCTTCCCATTTCATGCTCCCGAAGAAACGAAAGACACGAAAGAAGCGGTAGATATGAATTCTACGCACAACTCTAATGACTATATGATCCTTTTTGTTTCCTCCCTCCCTCCCTCTTCCTTCCTTCCTTCCTTCCTTCCTTCCTTCCTTCCTTCCTTCCTTCCTTCCTTCCTTCCTTCCTTCTTTGCTTCCTTCTTTCCATTCATTCTCCTTCCTTCCTTCCTTCCTTCCTTCCTTCTTTGATCTCTCCCTCTCTTTCTGTGACTACAGTAAACCTTCCTTCCTTCCCTCACTCTCCCTCTTGGCAAGGGCATGCTATCCAACCGCAGTGGAGAAGTGCCACCGGAGCCTCTTGAAGGGAGGCAGGGAAGTGCCCTTCCCAGAAGGGGAAGCAGTGACCCCGACAATGTGGCTGGGGGGGGGGCTCCCTCTTCCTCCCCCCTCCTCCCTACCGCAGGGCAGCGTGCCACATGGAAGGCCAGGCCAGGCTGCCTGCTAAGCTGACATTTGCAGTCAAAGCAATCCTGCGGCGGAGGGGAGCGGAGAGAGGGGCAGAAGTGGGGAGGACAAGACTACTGCCTTGCTGGATTCAGGCAAAAAAGTGACAAAAAAGCCAAACTTTGACAAAGTACGAGGATTATCCAGAAAGTAGATTACGTTTTGGAATTAAAAATGAACAAAGCATAGGAGAAAACATTTACCATATGCAGTTGAAAGCCACACCCAAATACCACTTCTCAACATAGTCACCATTCAAATCTAGGCACTTTTCATAGCGATGAATGAGCTTGGCAACTCCTTCCCCACAAAACTCTGCCGCTTGCATCCTCAACCAGCAGGTTATCCCTTCCCGCAGCTGTGATTCAGGACGAGCATGGGGGGAAAGTTGAGCGCGGGGATCACCTTGATCAGCACTGAAAAGCCTTGCAGCTTCAAAGCCTGGCTGATTCCTGCCTGGGGGAATCCTGTGTTGGATGGTGTTAGCTGGCCCTGATTGTTTCATGTCTGGAATTCGCCTGTTTTCAGAGTATTCTTCCTTATCATATATTTCCAATATACTCTGCAGCTTCTGAGCTTCTGTCATAGATGTGGGCAAATCATCAGGAGAGAATGCTTCTGGAACATGGCCAGACAGCCCGGAAAACTCTCAACAACGCAGTGATTCCATCCATGAAAGCCTGTGACAATGCATTGTCTTACTTTGTTTCATAGTAGAAAACATAGTGTTAGGCCTATTTTTAATGGTCCTTCCTAAGCAACCAGAAGCTACGTGGATCTGGTGTCTGCCAAACCCATGGGTGCCATGCATTAACCAAGAGTCTACTCTATTATAAAGGTATTTATTCACAGCTTGTGCAGCTTGGAAGATGGAAAGAAAATGAAGTTCTGCTTCACAAACTGGAAAAATGAAGTTCAGGTGGTAGAAGCTCCTGCTGTGCCTTCACATTGTATAGGCTGGCCTCTTTCAACCGCCAGTTGGAGGATGCCTGCCATAGATGTGGACGAAACATCAGGAGAGAATGCTTCCGGAACATGGCTATACAACAACCTGGCCCTCCAATTTTTTGGGCCTCCAATTCCCAGAATTCTTGGCCATTGAACAAGTTGGAGGTCTTCAACAGGATGGATGGACCTCTGCCAGGAGGGCTTTGATTGTGCCTTCTTTCCTGGCAGAAAGAGGTCAGAATGGATGGCCCATACAACTCTAGGATTCTAAGATCTCAAAATATCAGGGATCGAGGCCACGCAATTCCTGCCGGCTGCTAGGAATTGTGGGAGTTGAAGTCCAAAACACCTGGAGGGCCCAAGTTTGCCCATGCCTGCTCTACTGTCATCCGGGAGTATTTTTATATTTTTACTTTCCAGTTCTTAATTGTTTTAATTATTTTGTGATTTGTTATATGTTTTAAATATGAAACTTTGAATTCCTTGTTTATGCTGGGCTTGGTCCTCATGCAAGCAATCCCTTCCGGGAGATGGTGGCAGGTTATAAGAATAAAGTTGTTGTTGTTGTTGCTGTTATTATTATTATTATTATTATTATTATTATTATTATTATGGACACAAAGACAGAGTATGACACAGCAAATGAGATATAAATGCTGAGTTTTGTATCACAGAATCACATGTCGAACACATTATTATTATTATTATTATTATTATTATTATTTTGTATTTAATTCATGCAATATGTCTTCTCCCAGTCTTCATTTCTTGTTCATGGAGCTGAGCATGGAAGACAAACTTTCCCATGTCAAATAGGCTGCAAGCCAGGAGATTACGCCGAGTAAGCTCAGAGGCAAACATTCAGTAAGCCCAAAGACATGCAACAAACTCCTTCGGAAGTGGCCCAAAACTTGTTGACCTTAGGTTTTCCCCTGACGTCAAGTCCAGTCATGTCTGACTCTGGGAGTTGGTGCTTATATCCATTTCTAGACCGAAGAGTTTTTTTTAAAAAAAACTTTATGTTTTCAAATACATTACAACTTGTACCCTTGGTTTGCTTCTGACATGATAAATAAATAACACACACACACATACATGGTAGGAATTTCATAGAATCATAGAATCATAGAGTTAGAAGAGACCTCACGGGCCATCCAGCCCAACCCCCTGCCAAGAAGCAGGAAAATCTCATTCAAAGCACCCCCGAACAGATGCTTATGTCCAATTCTGGGCACTCTTAAGCTGGACAGTGTCCAGAAGACAGAGACTAAAAGGGTCAAAGGCCTGGAGATCATGAATAATCCATCTGAGGAGCGTCTTAAAGAACTGGGCCTGTTTAGCCTGCAGAAGAGAAGGCTGAGAGGAGACATGAGAGCCATGGATAAGTATCTGAAAGGGTCTCCTAAGTAGAAGGGTGCAGGCTTCCTTTCTGCTGCCCTTGAAACTAGGACCTGGAGCAATGGGTTCAAATGACAGGAAAGGAGATTCCACCTGAACATTAGGAAAAACTTTCTGACCGTACGAGCTGTTCAGCAGTGGAACTCTCTGAGTCCAGTGGAAACTTATAAGCACAGGTTGGATGGCCATCTGTCAGGGATACCTTGATTGTGCTTCTCCTGCAGGGCAGGGGGTTGGACTAGATGACCAGTTAGGCAATGTGGTCTCTTCCAACTTTGTGATTGTATGTAGATGGCCATCCAGCCACAGGAACTTAGTTCCATCCCACAGGAACTTAGCCATGAACCTTAATAATATGGGCCCCTTTAGAGGGTGGTGGTCTCTCACTCACCTTTGGAGAGAGGTCAAGAGACTGTATCTTGCACGGCCTTTATGCCAAGATTGTAATGAGGAAGCAGGCCCGGCTAGATGACCTTTGTGGTCCCTTCCAGCTCTACTATCCCACAGTCACCTGGAATGAAGCCTGGGATAGATGTATTGGAAGTATCGTGTTTCCCCGAAAATAAGACAGTGTCTTATATTAATTTTTGCTCCTAAAGATGCGTTAGGTCTTATTTTCAGGGGATGTCTTATTTTTCCATGAAGAAGAATTCACATTTATTGTTGAACAAAAAAATTTGAACATTTATTATATACTATACAGTAGTTGTCATCCCAAACCAGCATAACCAGACAAACTGTGAATCCTATCAAGAATTTCTTGTTACTACCATTATTTCCATGTACAACACTCTATGGTACGTGCGTGCTCTGGTGTTCTGTTCGTTGGGCATGCTTCCAAACAAAAACTTTGCTAGGTCTTACTTTCGGGGGAGGCCTTATATTTAGCAATTCAGCAAAACCTATACTAGGTCTTATTTTCTGGGGATGTCTTATTTTAGGGGAAACAGGGTATGGGTGGAGAAGCCCATCGAGTCACGAAGAGAGGAGGGTAAGAAAATTATTATTATTATTATTATTATTATTATTATTATTATTATTATTATTATTATATTTTATGACACAGCAAACAAGATAGACATGCTGGATTTCGTATCACAAAATCACAAGTCGAACACTTCCCAAGTGTCTAGGACTGTGTGATGTATTTTCGGATGATGCGCGCAGATCCCAGCAGGGTGGCCTTTTGCAGCTGGCAGATCATAATTTTGTCTATTGTTTCCAAATGCCGGCTGAGATCTTTTGGCACGGCACCCAGTGTGCCCATCACCACCGGGACCACCTGCACTGGTTTCTGCCAGAGTCTTTGAAGTTCAATCTTGAGGTCCTGATAGCGGCTGAGTTTTTCCTGTTGTTTTTTGTCAATGCGACTGTCACCTGGGATGGCGACATCCATGATCCAAACCTTGTTCTTTTCCACAACTGTGATGTCTGCTGTGTTGTGTTCAAGAACTTTGTCAGTCTGGATTTGGAAGTCCCATAGTATCTTTGCGTGTTCATTTTCCATGATCTTTGCTGGTTTGTGATCCCACCAGTTCTTTGCTGCTGGGAGGTGGTACTTGAGGCATAAGTTCCAATGGATCATTTCGGCCACACAGTTGTGCCTCTGTTTGTAGTCTGTCTGTGCAATTTTCTTACAGCAGCTGAGGATATGATCAATGGTTTTGTCGATTTCCTTGCAGAGTCTGCATTTTGGGTCATCAGCTGATTTTTCGATTATTATTATTATTATTATTATTATTATTATTGAGACAAAGACATAGTATGACACAGCAAACAAGATATATATGCTGAATTTTGTATCACAAAATCACAAGTTGAACACTTCCCAAGTGTCTAGGACTGTGTGATGTATTTTTGGATGATGCATGCAGATCCCATTAAGGTAATATTGTTATTGTTGTTGTTGTTGTTGTTGTTGTTGTTGTTGTCGGGGCTGATCTGGGTCCGCTGCTGCTTCTGCTCCTCGCTCCCCCCCCCCCCTTGCTTCCTCTCCGCCGTTGCTTGCTCACGTTCCCTCCTCGCAGAGGCCAGGATTAGAGGCAGCTGTAATTTGCTGATGACAAATATCCCCAGCAGTAAATATTTCTCTCCTCCCCCCCCCCCCCGTCCCCCCATCTCTTTCGCAGCCTTCCTGCAGGCAGATAAGGTGGCAATTCAGTTACTAACTCTTCAGCGGCCCTAAAAGCCTTTTGTGTCCCTGCAATTATTTACAGATAAACAGAAGAAAGCCAATAAGCAAAGAATGAGCCGGCGCGGCTGCACATGTTATAACTTATGATGCCGCTGATGCTATCGCCAGAGCGCAGGAAACGGGGACTCAAATGCGGCGGAGGCAAAAGCAGGCAACAATGGAGCCATTGTCCCGGCCCAAAGCGGCAACGGCGGCAAGCGGCGGCGATGGCGGAGACGCTGTGCCAGGCCCGGGGATGCCGCAGCCGAAATGGGGCCGAGGCGGCAACGAAACAAAGGCCGGCCTGCTTTGCATGCACGGTGCGCCACCGGCTCCATGGCACCTGCGCATGGCACTGGCGGGCTCTCCTTGCCATGCAGTAGAAGAAAGGCAGTGGAGGTGTCTTCCCAGGGAGCCACGCAAGCCTAAGGCATCATAGACTCATAGCATCCTAGACTTGGAAGAGATCTCCAAGGACCATCCAGTCCAACCCCCTTCTGCCACACAGGAAAAGCACAATTAAAGCCCTCCAGACAGATGCCATCCAGCTTCTGTTTGAAAACCTCCAGAGAAGGAGACTTGTGGTCCCTCTTCTCTGGACACTTTCCAGCTTCTCAATGTTGGGAATCACCGTGGACTACTCAAGTCTAGATGTAGTCAGATAGATGATAGAGTTAGATTGAGGGAATCCTTGCCTAGATAGGCTTTACTGTGTTTCCCTCTATCCTGTGTACGTCACATCCCTTATTTTGAAGTTAGTAGAAATGTGAATCTTTAGGGACACTAACTTCCCATTGGTCAGAATGTCTTTTATGGCCCCAATAAACTGGACCATGAGGTTGGAACCATTTTATTCAGTCTCTTCTCCCTTTGTTCTTCTAGCTAACAAGAAGCATCTCACCATCTCTCCTGGCAAGATGTGACTATTTGGATGTTTGTTATTTTCCCTTTCTTATTTTCCTTAGAAACCAGTCTAGAGTAGACTAGACAGCTCCCAAGCCTTTCTATCTACAATGGAATTCTTTTTACCTGAATAAATGTTTTTTGAACTTTTATTGAGACTCTGCAGTCCATTGCCATCCTAAATTGAAAGGCTTCTCTTGCTCGCCCCGTGTAAGTAACTGTTGCATTTGAAAGCTTTTGCTTTTGCTACTCTGCTCAATTTTGGTGGAATCTCCCCCAGAGAGGGTTCAATTGAGTCTAACCGCTCAAAGATTACCACAACACTCAATAACCTTCTTGAATTCCTTTTTCCAAACCGGACATGGGGTCATTCCAGATAGGTCTGATCAAAGCAGAAGACAGAGGGGCTTTCCTTCCACACAGCCATCTAACCCAGAATATCATGGAGATAATCCACAATATCTGCTTTGAACTGGGTTATCTGAGTCCACACTGCCATATCATCCAGTTCAATGTGGATACTATACAGCTATGTGGAAGGAGCAGAACTAGGACTTCCCTCAATCAGGACACTAGATTTCTATGCATTAAGCTTAGAATCGCATTGGCTTTTTAAGCTGCTCAATCACATTGTTGACTCATGTCCATCTTGGGGTCCACTAAGGCCCCTACACTGCCATACAAAATCCAGATTATCTGCTTTGAACTGGTGGCTCAGTTCGTTAAAGTGCTGAGCTGCTGAACTTGCAGATTGAAAGATCCCAGGTTCAAACCCGGGGAGCAGAGTGAGCACCCGCTGTTAGCTCCAGCTTCTGCCAACCTAACAGTTCGAAAACATGCCAATGTGAGTAGATCAATAGGTACTGCTCCGGCGGGAAGGTAACGGCGCTCCATGCAGTCATGCCTATGGCCACATGACCTTGGAGGTGTCTACGGAAAACGCCGGCTCTTTGGCTTAGAAATGGAGATGAGCACCAACCCCCAGAGTCGGTCATGAGTGGACTTAACGTCAGGGAAAACCTTTACTCATATAGTCCAGTGCAAAGCAGATAATATGCATTATCTGCCTTAATAATCTGGATTATGTGGCAGTGCAGAAGGGGCCTTAGACTCCTAGACCCATTTCACATGGACTGTTTCCAAGCCAGGTGTCCCCCATTCTGTACGTGTGCATTTCACTTCTATTGCCTAATAATAATAATAATAATAATAATAATAATAATAATAATAATAATAAAACTTTATTTATACCCCGCCACCATCTCCCCAATGGGGACTCGGGGCGGCTTACATGGGGCCATGCCCGGGAAAAATACAATATAACAAAATAAAAACAACATATCATAATACAATTACAATAATACAATAAAGGATCATATACAGTACAAACAAAATCCAAAAAGCAATATAACAGGGCGGGCCGCATGAATACTCAGTTAAAACTCGGGGTGAGAAAAGGATAAGAATAAAACCAGAGGGAACTAGGGAAAAGATAGCAGACAGTCTAGAGGATAAAATGGGGGGCGTAACAAAAAGCGTGTAACAGTTACTCTCCAAAAGCACATCGGAAGAGCCATGTTTTTAGATCTTTCCTAAAGTCTAAAAGAGTGGGGGCTTGCCTGATTTCAATGGGCAATGAGTTCCACAAACGGGGGGCCACAGCAGAAAAGGCCCTCTCCCTTGTTCCCACAAGGCGGGTCTGGGATAAAGGCAGTGGCGACAAGAGAGCCTCCCCTGACGATCGCAGAGATTGCCTAAGTGTTGCTCCGTTCATTCTTCCCTGTTGATGTTGATTACGGTCCCTTCCTACACTGCCAAATAGTTTGTTCCAAAGCAAATCATCTGGATTTTATATAGCAGTGTAGAAGGGGCCTTGGTTAGTTGGACCTGGCTCTCAACGGAGGGCACCCTCCAAACTGTTGTGGTAATCTCTGAGAGGTTAGACTCAATTTAACCCTCTCTGGGGGAGATTCCACCAAAAATCAGCAGAGTAGCAAAAGCAAAGCTTTCAGATGCAGCAGTTACTTACACGGGGCGAGCAAAGAGAAGCCTTTGACCATTTAGGATTGCAATGGACTTCAGAGTCTCAGTAAAAGTTCAAAAAGTATTTATTCAGGTAAAAGGAACTTCATTGTAGATAGAAAGGCTTGGGAGCTGTCTAGTCTACTCTAGACTGGTTTCTAAGGAAAAATAAGAAAGGAAAAATAACAAACATCTAAATAGTTACATCTTGCCAGGAGAGATGGTGAGATGCTTCTTGTTAGCTAGAAGAACAAAGGGAGAAGAGAGAACCAAAGTGGTTCCAACCTCATGGTCCAGTTTATTGGGGCCATAAAAGACATTCTGACCAATGAGAAGTTAGTGTCCCTAAAGATTCACATTTCTACTAATTTCAAAGTAAGGGATGTGACGTACACAGGATAGAGTGAAACACAGTAAAGCCTGTCTAGGTATGCTTTGGAAACAGGGAAAGGATTCCCTCAATCTAACTCTATCATCTATCTGACTACATTTAGACTTGAGTAGTCCAGGATGATTTCCAACACAAACAACATGTCTCTGGAAGGAACCTTTCTGGCCTCAGTAGCCCAAGGAGCCTGGAAAGCCAAGGCCTTGGGAACATCCACATTGCTGCTGCCGCCCTTGTTCCCCTGAGCATGCGCAGAGCTCTCTTCCAGGTGCACAGACCATTGCTGAAGGTGCCCAGGTGAGTGGCAGGTGCAGGTGTGTGTGAGGGGGGGATGATGCCCTCTGCATCCTCCGCCTTTGCTTTGCCCCCCACCTCCCTTCCCTGGGCCTTTCAGCACACCCATCGCACATGCAACCCCCTTTCTTCCCTTCCGCGCTTGGTGTTGCCATCCTTGCAGACCCTTCCCCGTGTCCTCATTTGGCCCCAGCAGGTTCCTCCTTGCCTTGCCTTGCCGTGCCTTGCCGTGCCTGTTTTCCAAAGCGTTTGCTTCTCTCTCTTGTTTGCCTGCTGCACAGAGGCGCGAAGCCAACGCCTGAAATAAATAAAGAACAAATGGAAATGTATTACACCGGGTAGTAAGTAATGCATCAATACAACAGTAAATTAGGCATCAATAGCAAACTCCAGATCGATAGGGAGAGCCATCCGTTTCCTTCCCGGCCAAGACCTCCTCCTCCTCCTCCTCTGCGCATTAGCAGCCTCTCAGGGAGCGTCTCCACGGGCCGTCTCCTGTGCAGCAACAAGGGGTGCATATGGGGGGGGGGGGGCGGGCTCTGGGTCTGATAATGATCCCCGTGCTGTTTTAAGAGGGTTCTGAGCTGGCAGCATGCTTCTGCTGGATTTGATGGCCGGGCTATTAACTGGGATGAAATGGTGCAAACATACCAGACCGTTCCTGCCAATTGTCTGCGGCCAATTTCTTTCCTGGCCGGACTCCAAGGGCAGGGTTTGACCTCTAAAGCCTTGCTCGGTTTGGGGCCCTTCCCCTAAATGCAAGGGTTCCGAGTAGTAATAGGGGCCACCGCCATGTCCCCAAAACTGGATCTCATTCTGACCCTGAGATGGGCCTTTGGAGATGCCAAAACGATGATAGAGAGAGAATGGGATCTCTGAAAGGAAAAGTGGTGTCACTGCTCTGCTGCCACGGATGTTGCTGCTTTGAACACTGGGGAAGCCTCTTTCCCTCCGAGGTCCCATGAGCTAAGCTTGGATTCATGTTTGGGACTTTTTTAAAATGGCAATGCCAAGCCCACCCGCATGACTCCATCGAGGGGCCACACCCAGGGTAGGTGGTGGCCTGGGATGTACTGCTCAAGTGGACGTAAGGGTGATGGATGGCCATCTGTCAGGGGTGTTTATTTATTTATTTATTTACAGTATTTATATTCCGCCCTTCTTTCTCACCCCGAAGGGGACTCAGGGCGGATCACATTATATACATACTAGCTGTGCCCGGCCACGTGTTGCTGTGGTGGAGTCTGGTGGTATGGGAAATAAAGTAGTGAGGAATTGGTGGTAGTTAAGGTCAAGGGTAAAGGTTTTACCCTGACATAAAGTCCAGTCATGTCTGACTCTGGGGGTTGGTGCTCATCTTTAGTCTACACTGCCATATAATCCAGTTGAAATCAGATAATCTGTATTTTATAGGCAGCGTGGAAGAGGCCTGATTGAAGTGGCCCTGGTCTGAGTGGGTTGCTAGGAGACCAAGTGGGTGGGGCTTAGCCTTCTAACTGACAGCAGACCAAGTGGGTGGAGCTTAGCCTTCTAACTGGCAGCAATTGGATAAAAACAATTATTCCTCTCCCTCTAATTAGGACTTTATTTTTCTTTCTTTTTGTTGTATGAACGTGGAGGCATGGATGAGGGGTTGTGCTGCCAAGTTTAGTGTTTCTGGGATGTGTAGTTCTGTTGTTTTGTCCCAGGCCGAAATTTCATTACCCTTTTATATATATAGATAGGGCAAACATTCAATGCCCATATACACATAGAACTGAGATAGAGACAGACATTATTATCTGAGGGAATAATAATAATAATAATAATAATAATAATAATAATAATAATAATAATAATAATAATATGAAATCCAGCATATCTATCTTGTTTGCTGTGTCATAATAAAATAATAATAATATTTTGGTGCTAAATTCGTAAATAACAATAATTACAACATAACATTACTGCGTATTGAACTACTTTTTCTGTCAAATTTGTTGTATAACATGATGTTTTGGTGCTTAATTTATAAAATCATAACCTAATTTGATGTTTAATAGGCTTTTCCTTAATCCCTCCTCATTATCCAAGATATTCGCTTATCCAAGGTTCTGCTGGCCCGTTTAGCTTGGATAAGTGAGACTCTACTGTGTATGTTTATGTTTATTTCTACAGACAATGGTTGACATCTGGACCATGATCAGAGTCTGATTCTGCTTTGGATTTCACCTCTAAATGGCTGGAATTGTTCAGCCATGCCAGCCTTTCCCTATTGCCTTGCTGGCGGTCCCAGTTCCACCAGTCCTGCCACTGGGACAGTGATGGGGTGGCACTGGGAGAGGCAGAGAAGGGAAAGCAGGGGCCGCGGCCCAGCCGTGCGGAGCAGCGCCGGAGCGGAGGAGTAATTTTTCATGGCTTCCTATTAACAGCCGGACAGAAGTAAGTGACTGGTACAGTTCGTTCGCTCCGCAAAGATTTATCCAATCACTTTAGCCGGTAATTGGTATTCCGGGGAGTGCGGGAAGCGCTGCAGAGAGATCCCCGTCTATTTGTTTTCCCCGCCGCCTCGCAGTGAGGAATGCTGCCCTCCCGCGTGAACACAGCCTCCGCCGCCAAGTGAATAATTAGCGGCATTCAATTAGTCCTGGGCGCTTCTGCCTATTTTTGGGCACCCGCCCAACATCCCATTTTGCCCCATTTTGCTTTGGGAGGTTCCCAGAAAAGGGCAGTTGCACTGGCCCTGGTCACCCACAGACCCAAAGGCCATAAAGAGGGGCTTGAGGTCATCCAGCCGCTCCCCTTTCCTCTCGCATTAGGAAGGACCTTTGTCTTGCACCCAAGGAGCAAACTCAACCAGGTGACTCAAGCAAGCGAGCCAAAGCAGATGGGGTCAAGCCGTGAAATGACCCTAACACAATGCATTTCAACAGGGAGTCATGCATGGCACTACCGTCAGGCGATAAATGTGAAATGCAGAGAGAAAGTGTTACATGTGCAGCGTATGAAAAGGGTCTAGGATAGCGGTCCTCAAACCTTTTAAGTGGAGGGCCGGTTTACGTTCCTCAGACTGTTGGGGGGGGCTGGACTATGATGTAGTAGTCCAAAATTAGGATTGTTGTTGTGTGTCTTCAAGTCGTTTCAGACTTAGGTCAACCCTAAGTCTAAAGTTTAGGACAGAGGCCAGGTCAATGACCTCGGAGGGCTTTAGTTTGGGCACCCCTGATCTAGACGACCTCATAAGACCATAAGTAAGCAAAGAGACCCCCAAAGACCATCTAGATGGTCTCATAAGACCATCGGTAAGGAAAGGGATCCTCAAGGGCCATCTAGATGATCTCTTCAGGTCATCAGAAGACCATAAATAAGGAAAGGGACCTTAAAGACCATCTAGATGGTCTCATAAGACCATAGGTAAGGAAAGAGACCCTTAAAGGCCATCTAGATGATCTCATCAGGCCATCAGAAGACCATAGATAAGGAAAGAGACCTTAAAGACCATCTAGATGGTCTCATAAGACCATAGGTAAGGAAAGGTACGCTCAAAGGCCATCTAGATGGTTTCATAGGTCCATAGGTAAGGAAAGTGACCTCCAAAAGCCATCTAGATGGTCTCATAAGACCATCGATAAGGAAAGGGATCCTCAAGGGCCATCTAGATGATCTCTTCAGGTCATCAGAAGACCATAAATAAGGAAAGGGACCTTAAAGACCATCTAGATGGTCTCATAAGACCATAGGTAAGGAAAGAGACCCTTAAAGGCCATCTAGATGATCTCATCAGGCCATCAGAAGACCATAGATAAGGAAAGAGACCTTAAAGACCATCTAGATGGTCTCATAAGACCATAGGTAAGGAAAGGTACGCTCAAAGGCCATCTAGATGGTTTCATAGGTCCATAGGTAAGGAAAGTGACCTCCAAAAGCCATCTAGATGGTCTCATAAGACCATCGGTAAGGAAAGGGATCCTCAAGGGCCATCTAGATGATCTCATCAGGCCATCAGAAGACCATAGATAAGGAAAGAGACCTTAAAGACCATCTAGATGGTCTCATAAGACCATAGGTAAGGAAAGGTACGCTCAAAGGCCATCTAGATGGTTTCATAGGTCCATAGGTAAGGAAAGTGACCTCCAAAAGCCATCTAGATGGTCTCATAAGGCTGTAGCTAAGTAAAGAGACCTTCAAAGACCATCTAGATGATCTCATAAGACCATAGGTAAGGAAAGTGACCTCCAAAAGCCATCTAGATGGTCTCATAAGGCCGTAGCTAAGTAAAGAGACCTTCAAATACCATCTAGATGATCTCATAAGACCACAGGTAACCAAAGAGACCTCCAAAGACCAGATAGACTTAGGTCAACCCTAAGTCTAAAATTTAGGACAGGGGCCAGGTCTATGACCTTGGAGGGCCGCATCCGGTCCACGGGTCTTAGTTTGGGGACCCCTGGTCTAGGAGTCTCAGGCCCCCATCTGCACTGCCAGATAGAATAATCCAGATCATTTGTTGTGATAATCTGGATTATACAGGTGTAGATTCACATAATCCAATTCAAAGCAGATAATGTGGATTATGCAGTTTGATAATCATCTGGATTGTATAGCAGTATAGATCTAGCCTTAGTAGGCTGCAAGATGAACATGAGCCAAGGGTGTGACACGGCAGCGAAAAAGGCCAATGCGATTCTAGGCTGTACCAATAGGACTATAGAAGGCATGTGCAAATCTGTGCCTTCCAGGTGTTTTGGACTGCAACTCCCACCATTCCTAACAGCCTCAGGCCCTTTCCTTTTCCCCTTCGGCCGCTTAAGCGGCCGAGGGGGAAAAGGAAGGGGCCTGAGGCTGTTAGGAATGGTGGGAGTTGCAGTCCAAAACACCTGTAGAGCTGATGCCTGGATTATAGTGTCCAAATCGAGGGCAGCCATAACCCCGCTCTCTTCTTTGGTCCAATCTCACCTGGAATAATAAAGTACCTCACAAGTATATGGACACCCTCCCTTTTTTGCATTTCTCTTTGCACATCTGGATCCAGACAGGCTTCTGTCTGCATTAACTGTTTGCTGCAGAAGAGCCTTTGAAGGAGGGGAGGTGTCTCCTCTTTTCTTTGTTACCTTTGTAAATGCTTTTGAGCTGTTTTTAATTCAGGGCTGGTTTCCATACAGGAAGGTGTTTGTTTTTCCCCTCCAATCTTCCTTTAATGCTCCGCTTCCTATTTCGCTGCCTTTCATCCGCATGGCAACTGGGCCTCCTGCTGGGAGAAAGCAGGGATCGCCCACAAGGAAGGACCCGATCTCAGGGCAGCCCCACGGGATCGGCATTGCACCCCACAGCCCATAAAGAGCCAGGGCTTGCTTCACTGGGCCTGCAAACCTATACCCTGGAGGGTGCCAACCCCATGCACCCCTTCCATCAATTAATGCGTTCTGCAGGAGAAGCTCACTTTCTTCTTCCAGGTTTATGCACAGCAATACATAAATAATCTATATATATAAAAGAGTGATGGAATCCCGGCGACCCACAAAACAACAAAACTACAGGCCCCCCAACCTCGAAATTTGACAACACAACCCATCATCCACGCCTCTAGGTTGATACAACAAAAAGAAAAGAAAAATAAAGTCCTAATTAGAGAGAGAGAGGAATAATTGCTTTTATCCAATTGCTGCCAGTTAGAAGGCTAAGCTCCTCCATCTTGGTCTCCTAGCAACCCAATAAAAGATAATAAAAAACACTAAAATTTAATACAATAAAATACTATAATAACAGAAAATAACTAAAAATAATACAAGAAAATAATAAAATATAATAAATAAAAATATAACTTACAATAAAATTAATTAAAAAATGCAAATAACGTCAAATAAAAATTACACAACAATTTTTAACCAATACCACCACCACTTTACCACAGCAACGCGTGGCTGGGCACAGCTAGTCTATATACAGTAGAGTCTCACTTATCCAAGCTAAACGGGCCGGCAGAAGCTTGGATAAGCGAATAACTTGGATAATAAGGAGGGATTAAGGAAAAGCCTATTAAACATCAAATTAGGTTATGATTTTACAAAGTAAGCACCAAAACATCCTGTTATACAACAAATTGGACAGAAAAGGTAGTTCAATATGGAGTAATGTTATGATGTAATTACTGTATTTACGAATTTAGCACCAAAGTATCATGATGTATTGAAAACATTGACTACAAAAATGGCTTGGATTATCCAGAGGCTTGGATAAGCGAGGCTTGGATTAGTGAGACTCTACTGTATATAAAAGAGTGATGGAATCCCGGCGACCGACAAAACAACAAAACTAAAGGCTTCATGTTGTAAGCCGCCCTGAGTCCCCTGAGGGGTGAGAAGGGCGGGGTAGAAATGATGTAATAAATAAATAAATAAATAAATAAATAAGTGAGACTCTACTTTATATAAAAATGTAATGTGCATAATTAGGACCAAGTTAACAACAAAACCACTGGGCCAAATCACACCAGATTTGGCAACAAAAATAATCACTTTCCAAGGAGTGACTATCAATCCCCCCCCCCAAAAAAACCCAAGTTGGCCTACCAATATATCTATTTTTCCCTTTTTTCCCCTTCCCTTTTTGGCCCAAATGTTAAGCTCTCCTCTTTTCCCTTTACTCTTGCACTTGCCCTCAGAAGGGGGGGGGGACTGTGTTTACACCTGTTGGGGGCCCAACAAATGATTCCCCCAGGGAAAAAGCAGCCAGGCTTTGAAGCTGAAAGGCCATTACATGCTAATTGCAGCATTCATACTTGCATTCATACTTCCGGCTAATTGCAGCATTCATACTTGCCTCCAGAAGACCAAAAAAAGGAACAAACAGAAATATCATATATTCACTCTAGTGGTCTATAGACCAGGCATGGGCCAACAACCGGTAGGCTGTTAGGAATTGTGGGAGTGGGAGTCCAAAACACCTGGAGGGCCCAAGTTGGCCCATGCCTGATCTTCACTGTAAAAGGAATGCAGCTTGGCAGGCCTTTAATGGCCATGGCTCCATGCTATGGGTTCTTGCAAGGCATATTTCCTTGTTTTCCTCATGAAACTACAACTCTCAGGATTCCACAGAATGGAGTCAGGGGAGTCCAAGTGCAGCCAAATGTGAATTCTGCAGTAGAGAGGCAGCCCGTGTCTCTAAGTCACCCTGTCTCACGCACACATAAGATGCCACTCAAGGGAGCATGCATGCACCCCCTTATGCCCCCTCCCATATTAGCCCCCCATTGCTTTAATGTTGGAGCCAATGCACACAAAACAAAAAAGCATAAACATAAACAGAGGCTGGATGGCCACCTGTCATGGGTGCTTCGATTGTGCTCTTCCTGCATGGCAGGAGGTAGGACTAGATGGACCTTGGAGGTCCCTTCCAACTCTATGATTCTATGAAAAACAGCTTCGTGAGACCTGTGTATTTGTCCCTCTTCCCCATGCCATCAAGGAAGAAAAGAGCAATGTTGTGTCTGTGGAAACTGCCACAGGCTCCTCACTAATTTTAGAGCAAGTGTTAGAAGCCTCTCCAGGCTCTTCAGCATGTATGTAATATTGAAGCCTTGGACCTCTCTAAGGACCTTGGGGTCAGGCTAATATCAATACTTAATTTTGAAAGTAATTCTGCTGAAATCTGCTTCATTTAACCTGGAACTGGACTGTAGCCTGTTTGGGGATGGTTAGCTCTTCTTCTCTAAAGTGGTGGTTCTCAACCTGGGGTCCCCAGATTTTTTTGGCCTTCAACTCCCAGAAATCCTAACAACTGCAAAAATGGCCAGGATTTCTGGGACCCACAGGCTGAGAACCACTGGCCTAAGAGCACCAGCATATATATTTTTTAGAATTATGATCTTTGGAAAGGCATGACCTTGTTAGAAATCATAACCTTTTGGGAAATGTAAATCTCCACAAACTTTTGGGAAATGGCAATCATTAAAAAAGGTAAAGGTTTTCCCCTGACGTTAAATACAGTCGTGTCCGACTCTGGGGGTTGGTGCTCATCTCAATTTCTAAGCTGAAGAGCCAGCGTTGTCCGTAGATACCTCCAAGGTCATGTGGCTGGCATGACTGCATGGAGCGCCATTACCTTCCCGCCAGAGCGGTACCTATTGATCTACTCACATTTGCATGTTTTCAAACTGCTAGGTTGGCAGAAGCTGGAGCAACAGCGGCCGCTCACCCCGCTCCCAGGATTTGAACCTGGGACCTTTCGGTCTGCAAGTTCAGCAGCTCAGCGCTTTAACACACTTTGCCACCGGGGCTCCATTTGGGAAATTCAGGAATCTCCCTGAGAAGAGTAAAAAACTCGCTGGAGTCAACCTTCTCCTTGGTTGTCAATATCCAGCAGCATTCAAGCAAGGCAATTAGGTTTCTCAGCTGTTAGACTGATATACCTAGATATCTTTTTGAATGATTAGGAACAAAGATATGCCAGTACACAATAACACACATACTCACACTCACATATATAGCAGAGTTTCAAAAGTGTTCTTTCACTTGCCCCAAAAACATCTCCTCTCCCTTAAAATATATTTGCCTTTAATTCAGGCTCTCAAGAGACAAAAATAAGTAGACGTCTTTAAAAGAAACATAGTTGGTTTACTCACAAATTTCATGTATTCAGCATACAGGTACTTTGCATATCAGTCCAGTTACAGGTAAGATTTGAAGTGGTTTCTCTGTGCAGGTAACATAGGGTATATTTCTTAGAATCACAGTCCATAGTCTAAAGCAGTGGTTCTCAACCTGTTGGTCCCCAGGTGTTTCGGCCTTCAACGCCCAAAAATCCTAACAGCTGGTAAACTGGCTGGAATTTCTCAGAGTTGTAGGCCAAAACACCTGGGGAGGGACCCAAAGGTTGAGAACCTGTCAGGATCCCCTTCTCATGCCATCTCCAGACACAAAGTGCTGACACAGAACACATGGCCAAAAGGGAGGACAGGACATATGAACCAGCCATAAAACTCAATTGCCCTGAGGTGGGGGGGGGGGGGGGACTCTGGAATGTGAGAATGGGCAACCTCCAGGAGCCAGGACTCTAAGAATGATTTATAACACTGATGACCGTCACCCCGGCTTTCAAATTGATTTGAAATCGCAGCGAGGAGTTCCGCAGATCAGCCACCAAAGGAACGGAGCGGGACCGTAGCAGACTATTATTAAAAGATCTTTTTTTTCTTCACTTTCCCCTTCCCTGCACTATGTAACAAATCCCCCAATAAAAGTAGCATTCATTTTAACAGTAACACTCTCTATCTGGTTATTTTGTGTCATTCTCTGACTCTCTCCTTTGCATGCAATTTCTCTCCCTCTCACTAATCCGCCTGATCTTTAAAAACCCTGGCGGAGGCTTCTCCGCCATAGATTAATACGGCGGACGATATAAATTGGCTCATATCTCTATCAAAATTACCCCTAGAACGCTCCTCTTTTAGTCCTAACCCTTTCTAAGGCTCCTGACTCGAAGACCACCAACGGAACCGAAATCGGTCCAGTTCTCGGCACCTCAACAGCTGACTGTCAAACGGGACCGACTGCTCTCTTTTCAAGCCGGGCTGCCCTCCTCCAGCCTTATCCCGGACTTTCCTCTCCCCGCGGCTCGCGGAATGGTTTTAAGAGATCCCTAGCCCCTTTCTGTGAACTGGGGATGGGGGGATCACTCTCTCGCTGGGGAAACATAGTTCTCCAAGAACCCTTACCCTCTCTACAGCTGCCAGGGGGTGCCCGGACGGGTGCCCTCCACGTTTCATTCATACCTTCATAATTTTATGAAGGAGAAGAACACTCCTCCCCAGACCTATCCCTGGACTTATGAAATCTTATACCTCCGAAGACTATAACCCACATGTGCCCCTTCCCCATGCCATCTCTATGAATTCCTTATGAACTCTTTTTTCCTCATGTATCCGTGAATTTTCATATTCTATGTACCTGGACACCCTCATGACTCACTGTTGTATGAATTTCTAATCGTTGGGCTAACTTCATGAATTGTGAAATCATGCTGCTAGAACTCCACTCCTATGACTTTCCATATTGGGTTCCCCAGATGTTGTAAACCTCGTTCTTATCAAATGTTTTCAATTGTTTATATCATCCATGATTCCCCTTTATGCAATGTAACCCCCCTCTATGGATTTCCCCCTTACTTCCTTGAAATCTGTCTATCTGCCTATATGTATTTGTACTCTTTGGGATCCCCGGAAATTATGTGTTTTTCCTAGCTGGGTTTACGCTCCAACTTTATTTTATTTTTCATTTTATCTCATATAATTGTCAAATCCTGAAATCAAATGGGAAATATTTTGACCCCAACATGAACCCTAGCCCCTATGACCCAGACCTCCCTTCCCAAAAACAAAAGGATAATCTGCTACAGTTTAACCCAATCTAATACAGATTGCATGGACAATATAAGGCTGAGTCACCAAATTCGGAGTATAGTCCTAAAGGTGATTCAGCCCCCAGGGCAAACATTGTCATATCTCAGGAAATTCCAGGACGCCCCACGTTGAGCGCCCTGTGGAGCCTGTCCATTTTGGCTCATCAACACCCATCACCACTTCCCGTCTGACACCCCAAGGCATATCTAAAGTCTGTGAATGTGACAGGACCCCGGACATCCTTGATGGGTGCCATTAATTCCTTTAGAAATCGGCCGGGCAAGGATTAATCTGATATTTCCTGTCCTGTCACTTCATTGTTTCAATAGCTCCCGCCTCCTCCTCTCTGATTGGCCCGAGTGGGGACAAAAGCGGCTCCCCATTGGGCCAGCAGAGCAAGGCGGGAAACGAAAGCCCGCCTCGTTCAACCTCCCAGCCTATCCGCAATCAGATGGGCGGGGGAGCGGGGCGGGAAATTCAAAGGGCTGTCAGACCGAAACATTGTATAAATATGGCTTTATTTGAAACATATGTTACGCTAGTAGATTGAATGATCGCTATTAGCGTCCTTTTCAGCTGAATTGCTCAATAAAGACTCCTTGGCGGATTTTCCTTCAACTTTGGCGGACCTTCTTCATTTCGGCTTCAGATTGTATTGCGGCTTATATTCTCCTTTTGGCTTCGCCAAGGTCCGTTCCCTCCGGACCGGGTCGGGTCTCTCCTTAAGGGCCCGATCCCCTAAAACGCGGTCGACAACAACACTGTAGCCAGGGCCTATATCCCCAGACCTACAGAATGATTCACCCAGTCTTTCATTTCAGCCTGCTCAAACCAGCTCCCGAGAGCACCCAATGGCACCCGGTCAAGCCCCCACCCCCACCCATCATAATAGGGGGCAACCAACACTATGGAGTAGCGGAAATCTTAGATTCCAGGCTCAGGAAAAACACCCTACAGTACTTCGTTAGGAGGAAACACTTCTCCCCCAGTGAATTGGAGTGGGTAAAGGAATCTGACATAAATGCACCCACACTCATCAATGTCAGAGTAATTTACGCAGCGCAGCAGCAGTTGGATGGAGTCAGTGGAACGCAGAACGAGAGACATCAGAGCCAATGGTAAAACTATATACAAGTTTTACTGAAAGCAGTAATAAAGACAAACAGACTTGTAGACAATGGACACAGGACTTGACTCTCAGCAGACAGCACTCGACTCAACTCAGAACAGAACAGAACAGAACAGAACTGATGCAATCAGCAATGCACACACACTTGTGTCTGGACACTCCCTGGTTCCAGCCACACATCAAGGACATCACAGCTTCTCAGTAATTAACGCTTTCGAGACTATGTTACACTCTGGATGATGCAATTAGTATGAAATACAGGCAAGACACAAATTTCATTTAAACACTACCAATACCCAAATCCCACATTAACAATCAAGAGGTTTCACACTCAATATCCACACAAACCTCCAAACAAGGGGGGAGGACTGTCTTTGGAGGGGGCAGGATGTCATGATCCCCATCTCATGCCATCTCCGGACACAGAGTGCTGACACAGAAAACATGGCCGTGGGCCAAAAGGGAGGGCAGGACATATGAACCAGCCATAAAACGCAATTGCCCTGAGGTGGGGGGAAAGGGACTCTGGAATGTGAGAATGGGCAACCTCCAGGCGCCAGGACTCTAAGAATGATTTATAACACTGTAGCCAGGGCCTATATAGATGGGCAGTAGAGTAGACTCTTGTATTCTGAACAATAAAGCCGTACGGTATCTTCACTCATTGTATGTCTTGGTGTAATCTTCCGAAGAAGACTAACCCACAGCAACACAGCTGGAGCTGAGAAGCCTTACAATACCACGGATTTAAAGCATCTCTCTGTTCTGAGAGTCTAAAAGAGTGGCTGTCTAGTCTGAAAGTCCAATGGCGGCTGAGATCTAAAATGGAGTCTGAGTCCTGAACAGTCCCAGTTCTGATCTCATGATCTGCAGCCCCGCCCAAAACATAGAGTTAAGAAAAACTGCATACCAACACACACACAGATAATCCAGTATGCAATCTGAATTATATACAAACAAATACAGTAGAGTCTCGCTTATCCAACGTAAACGGGCCGGCAGAACGCTGGATAAGCGAATATGTTGGATAATAAGGAGAGATTAAGGAAAAGCCTATTAAACATCAAATTAGGTTATGATTTTACAAATTAAGCACCAAAACATCATGTTATACAACAAATTGGACAGAAAAAGTAGTTCGATACGCAGTAATGCTATGTAGTTAATTACTGTATTTATGAATTCAGCACCAAAATATCACGATGTATTGAAAACATTGACTACAAAAATGCATTGGATAATCCATAATGTTGGATAAGCAAGTGATGGATAAGTGAGACTCTACTGTACCTAGTATTGGAAGCTTGAAGAAAGTTGCTATTTCTAACATTTTTTCTTCCAATTCTCCATCCCAGTGCGAAACTGTGGCCCCTGCCTTTCCCCTTTCTGCAAATGGCCCCCACTCCCCAAAGCAGGGGTCCCCAAACTTTTTAAACAGGGGGCCAGTTCACAATCTTTCGGACCATTGGAGGGCCGGACTATAGTTGGCCACCGAGCAAGAATAAATAATAATAATAATAATAATAATAATAATAATAATAATAATAATAACAGCAGTAATAATAAAAAGAGGGTTGGAAGAGACCTTTTGGGCCATTGAGTCCAATCCTGCCTTTGTGCACTGAAAGCACAAGCAAAGCACCCCTGACAGATGCCCACCCAGCCTCAATGTTAATAATAGTAATAATAATAATAATAATAATAATAATAATAATAATAATAATAATAATGGTTGGAAGAGACCTTTTGGGCCATTGAGTCCAATCCTGCCTTTGTGCACTGAAAGCACAAGCAAAGCACCCCTGACAGATGCCCACCCAGCCTCAATGTTAATAATAGTAATAATAATAATAATAATAATAATAATAATAATAATAATAATAATAAAGGTTGGAAGAGACCTTTTGGGCCATTGAGTCCAATCCCCTACTGCCTTTGTGCACTGAAAGCACAAGCAAAGCACCCCTGACAGATGCCCACCCAGCCTCAATGTTAATAATAATAATAACAACAATAATAATGAGGGTTGGAAGAGACCCCTTGGGCCATTGAGTCCAACCCCCTTCTGCCTCTGTGGACCAAAAGCACAAGCAAAGCACCCCTGACAGATGGCCACCCAGCCTCAATGTTAATAATAATAATAATAATAATAATAATAATAATAATAATAATAATAACAACAACAACAACAACAATAAAGATTGTAAGAGAAGAAGAGACCCCTTGGGTCATTTAGCCCAACCCCCTTCAGCCCTTGTGCCATGGCTTTGGTGGGCCGCATCCAGCCCCCGGGCCTTAGTTTGGGGGCCCCTGCCCCAAAGCAAACACGTCCCAGTGCTCTGGATAGTGGATCATTGAATCTTAGACTCTTAGATTTGGAAGAGACCCCCAAAGGCCATCAGGCCCAGGCTCCTTCTGCCAGAAAGGAAGACACAAGTAAAGTCCTCCCATCGGATGGCCATCCGGTTTCAGGCTGCCCTCTGAAACGTTTCATTGAGAAAGGGGGTGATCGAGAAGGCGATGTTGCAGGGGGGGGGGGCTTTGCTCTGCCTGCACTTGGGGTGGGGGCATCCCGTCCCCTCTCTGGCCTTACTTGCCCCTCAATGCCGTAGGACAGCAAGAGCGGAAGGGCCTTGGTGTTGGTGTATGTGTGTTTGTGTTCCTCTCCAGGCGGAGAGCGCAAGGCCCTCAGGAAGACTGGCAGCCTCTCAGCGTCTGCAAACAGAGGATTCAGCGACACAGAATCCTCAATGAGGGAAGCAAGGAGTGAAGGCGAAGGCAGCACATAGTCGGAGGGCATGGCCGTGGCATGTGGTGGCAGGAGAGGGTGGGAATCATAGAATCATAGAGTTGGAAAAGACCTCACAGAAGCAGGAAAATCACAGTCAAAGCACCCCAGACAGATGGCCATCCAGCCTCTGTTTCAAAGCCTCCAAAGACGGAGCCTCTACCACACTCTGGGGCAGAGAGTTCCACTGCTGAACAGCTCTCAGAGTTATTTATTTATTTATTTGTTTGTTTATTTCAATTATTTATACCCTGCCCTTCTCACCCGAGGGGACTCAGGGCGGCTTACGAGTGACAATTGATGCCGTTACACCATTATACAATGAACTAAAACGTTAAAACAGTTAAAACAGTCATAAAATAAAATATACAAAGTTTAAAACAATGCAAAGTGCTTATGCCATTCATCCACCAGACCTTATACAAGAGCCGTAATTCAGACTGCGTCGAAGCCAACACATGCTTATTCTTCAAATGCCTGCCTACATAGCCAGGTCTTCAGTTTTTTTCTGAACCCCAAAAGGGATGGGGCCTGCCGAATGTCACAGGGAAGGGAGTTCCACAGCCGGGGAGCCACCACCGAGAAGGCCCTGTCTCTCGTCCCCACCAGCCGTGCCTCATGTTCAGGTGGAATCTCCTTTCCTGTAATTTGAAGCCATTGTTCCGTTGCGTCCTAGTCTCCAGGGCAGCAGAAACAAGCTTGCTCCCTCCTCCCTATGACTTCCCTTCACATATTTGTACATGGCTCTCATCATGTCTCCTCTCAGCCTTCTCTTCTGCAGGCTAAACATGCCCAGCTCTTTAAGCCGCTCCTCATAGGGCTTGTTCTCCAGACCCTTGATCCTTTGAGTCACCCTCCTCTGGACACTTTCCAGCTTGTCAACCTCTCCCTTCAATTGCAGTGCCCAGAATGGGACACAGTGGGATTCCAGGTAAAGTGGTCTGACCAAGGCAGAATAGAATAAGGGGGAGCAGGACTTCCCTGGATCTAGACTCTATACTCCTATTGATGACGGCCAAAATCCCATTGGCTTTTTTGTCGCTGCATCACATTGCTGGCTCATGTTTAACTTGTTGTCCGTGAGGGCTCCAAGGTCTTTTTCACACATCCTGCTGTTGAGCCAGGCATCGTCCCCCATTCTGTATCTTTGCATTTCATTTTTTCTGCCGAAGTGGAGTCTCTTGCATTTGTCCCTGTTGAACTTCACTTTATTACTTTTGGCCAATCATCTCTCTAAGCTGTGAAGATCGTTTTGGATTCTGCTCCTGTCTTCTGGAGTGTTGACTCTCCCTCCCAGTTTGGTGTCATCAGCAAACTTCATAATCATGCCTTCTAACCCTTCATCTTTGTCATTAATAAAGATCCTGAACAGAACCGGGCCCAGGACGGAACCCTGGTTATAGCACTCCACTCGTGACTTCTTTCCAGGATGAAGAAGACGCATTGGGGAGAATCAACCATTGGGTTCATTCACTCAACCAATTCCAGATCCACCTAACCATAGTTTTGCCTCGCCCACATTGGACTCGTTTCCTTGCCAGAAGGTCATGGGGGACCTTGTTGAAGGAAGGCCTTCCTGAACTCCAGATATGCTCCATCCACGGCTGTTATATCCCAGCCACCTTTGGGTTCTGAACCTGGTTCAGAAATGAACTTTGGCCAGGATGAAGCTTACTCTGACTTTTCACCCAGTTCTCCTCCAAGTTCCTTCCAATTACAGACCCCAGCTGTGGATAGCTCCGAGGCTTTCTTAATTGGGAGAGATACTGATAACACTACTCCCGTGGAAGAACCAGATGTTCCAAGCTCCCCAGGGAATGTATCCTTTAACAGAAGACAGTCTTTCCAGCAACAAAGATCCCAGACACAGCAGCTTCGCAGGAGTCAACTATTGGCATTTAGAGGGGATACTGGATAGCAGATTGCTTTGGGAATATTTGGGGAGTTGGGTTCCCTTTGCTGTTATTAGATCTAACTTCTATAAAAGTGTCTTGCACTGTGAACTACTTGTGTTGTCAACGTAGAAACTTCATCGTTTCCAGTTCCTTGATTTCTCCAAGCCGAGTTTCCTGTTTCCTGGCGGCCAAGTTGTTAATCCGGAGTGAATTCACGTCCTTGCCTTGTTCCTGAATCCAGATTGCTTTTAGCTTCGTCAGCCTTGTGACTTTGGACTTTGTTATTTACTCCTGCTTCCTTGTTGTTTTCCCCGCTCAAGAACTTTCCAACAGTTTTGAGCGTGTTTCGGTTTCTGGACTTTGGACAATAATATTGGACATATCTCTTCAACACTTTGGACTAATTCATACCATATCATAAAGGACTATTGCTCACTCATCCTTTCCACTTATTCTTTCCTGAATTTATTATTGTTTTAATAAAGATATTATATGATTATTGGTCTCTGTTTGGCTTCCAGTGTTCAAGCTGCCTTGGGGTGTTACAACGGCATTCCCTGCATCAACGCAGCTTGTAACTCTATTGAAAAAGACATGAGATGAGTCTCTCCCATTAGTCTGGGAGCAATTGCCTCCTTTCCAGATGTGGAATGGCATGGCCCCTTGCCTTCTTGTAACCCAGGTATGGGCCAACTTGGACCCTCCAGGTGTTTTGGACTTCAACTCCCACAATTCCTAGCAGCCTACCGGCTGCTAGGAATTGTGGGAGTTGAAGTCCAAAACACCTGGAGGGTCCAAGTTGGCCCATACCTGCTGTAACCTATTTGATCTGGAAGAATGGGGTGACCTCGGTGACCTTCCCTGGGAGGCGAAGCAGAAGGAAAGAAGGATGGAAGCAAAAAGGAAAGAAGGAAGGCAAGCTCTGCTGATCTGCTCCAACTGAGCCTGCATTTATGTCCCTCTAAATGCCATCTTTTTATCCCACGCAGGGCAGGATAATGGCCCATAACTGTCCCCATTGTCAGGCCTGGAAGCGGAGGGATGGACCCTCAGGCTGACCAGGGGAGGGGGATTATGTGAGTATGCGTGTGTGTGCATGCATGATGAGAGCAAAGGATGGGGTTGGAGTGACCCTGAAAAACCCTTCAAAGCCTCGCTGAGATGCAGGAAAGTTTGGGGAAAGGAGAAGGGGGTGCAGATGGGAGGGAAGCGATGGGGAGGGGGTCTGCAGCTGGCTCTCCCCCTCCCTTTGAAGTCACATGCATCCCTATTGAGACCCTGCTTCCATGGTTTGGAAGGCTAGTAAGGCTAGAATCACAGAATTCTCTCACAAATCCTGCAATCACAAACCAGGGATGACTGGGTTGCTGTGAGTTTTCTGGGCTGTATGGCCATGTTTCAGAAGCATTCTTTCCTGACCTTTCACCCACATCTATGGCAGGCATCCTCCAAGTTTGTGAGGTCTGTTGGGAGGAATTCCAGAGAGAAAACAATCAGGGCCACCTAACACCTTCCAATAAAGGATTCCCTTATGCAGGAATCGGCCAGGCTTTGAATCGGCAAGGTCATTATATGCTAATCAAGCTGGCGAATGTTAGTGTTTTGTTGATATGTGGTGAAATGTTTAATCTATTGTTGCTGTGGAAGTGTGTGTATTTCGTTCCGGCAAGCATTCCAGCAGTCAAGAGGTTAATTGCAGCGAGCCCTGATTGATTGCTTGAAGGACAAAAGACTGGAGAAGACTCAAACAGGCAAAAGTTTTTTTCTCCCAACATGGACTTTCCACAGGTATATAAACCCTATATTCCTAATTTCCAACATACCTCACACCTCTGAGGATCCCTGCCATAGATGTGGGCGAATAACAAAGCCAGCAGACCTGATGGGATCTCTGCTGAAATCTTCAAAGAGGGTGGACCTGAGGTGACACAACTACTCCACCAGCTCATTGAAAAAGTGTGAGGGGAAAAAGAATCCTAGAGTTGGGAGGAAAACTAAAGGGTGATCTAATACAAACCAGTACTTCCAGGCAGGAAGAGCCCATTAAATCCCTCTTGACAGATGGCCATCCAGCTGTGATGAATCAAAAGATGAATGGTTTGAATGAAATTGTATGACAGGTGTATGGTTGGGCCCTATAGAGGATAGAGATCCTATCCTAAGAAATTAGTAGCATTCTCTCCTGACATTTTGCCTGCATATGTGGCAGGCATCCTCAGAGGTTTGTTCAAACCTCTGAACATACCTCTGAGGATGCCATTAGCCACAGATGCAGGTGAAACGTCAGGAGAGAATGCTACTGGAACATGGTCATACAGTCCAAAAAAACACACAGCAACCCTCTGATTCCGGCTATGAAAGCCTTCAACAACACAGTTCAGCTGTGACCAGCAGTGCTGTGGAGTTCGAAGAGGCATGAATGGAGGGCTTAAGGGAGAAACGTGCCAAGAGGAAGGCCCGTCAAGTCAACTCTGACCGGGACTGCCTTCCACCCAGAGCCGGTCCTAGGTAATTTTCATGTGTAGGTGAACAGAATTTTGGCGCCCCCCCCCCACAACCAATCACTGAAAAATAAAAGCGTTGGATAAGCCAAAATGGTGGATAATAAGGAGGGATTAAGGAAAATCCTATTAGACATCAAATTACATTAAGATTTTACAAACTAAGCACCAAAACATCATGTTTTACAACAAATCAACAGAAAAAGCAGTCTCGACTGCGCCCCCGTATGTTTTGTGCCACAGGCGACTACCTAATTCGCCTCATGGTTGGACCGCCTCTGCTTCCACCTGGAAACCGATGTCCTCACTGCGGGAGGACATGCAGATCAAGAATAGGTTTTTTCAGCCATCTACGGACACACCCCCAAGAGCCCACAACTGGAAGACCATCATCCTCGAACTACGTGGGATCGCCTAAGTAAAGTCCTCAATGGGACATCACTTCAAACATTTCAACCTGACTCTCCCACCCGCTTCCTTGTCCCAGCCTTGTCTTCTCCAAGCTCAGCATCCCCTGCGGTTCCCTCAGCCGCTCTTCCTCAGAGGGAGCCATGGCTCCAGGCCTTTGACAGGCACTTGTCCATCTGCAGGCTGAGCCAGGCTCCATCGGGTTGAGGAGATCCCTCCTTCCATGGGGCCTCTGCACCGCTTGCCTAGGCAGGTGCCCCTTGCGCCCCTCTGCCCCACCCGTGAGGCCCATCCTTCCAGGTCTCCTCTTTTGGGGGTCCAGGGGTGCAAACGCCACCTCCTTGTCCTTCTTGCCCTCCCCTCTTCCCACTCCTTATTCCTCCTCCTCCTCTTCCACCGGGTCCTTCCCTCAGGAGTCCTACGCTACCTGCCAGCCTGCCGCTGGGCCTATTGGCATGTAAATACTCTTTCAATCTGCCTTTTCCTTTGGCTCAAACAGGCAGTTCAATTCATATCCCCTTTTATTTAAGCCACTGGAGAGTTTTCAGGAGTTGAGGTGCATACAAATATGGAAATCCACAGCAGAAAGAGAGAGAGAGAGAAAGGAGGGATGGAGGGATGGAGGGAGGGAGGGAGGAATGGGCTGGGCGACAGGGAGGTGCTTTGCTTTCTGCCCGGCTTCTTGAGCGGTCCTTCCTGGGAGGGAGGTGTTGTGGTAATCTCTGAGCGGTTAGACTCAATTTAACCCTCTCTGGGGGAGATTCCACCAAAATGCAGCAGAGTAGCAAAAGCAAAGCTTTTAAATGCAGCAGTTACTTACACGGGGCGAGCAAAGAGAAGCCTTTGACCATTTAGGATTGCAATGGACTTCAGAGTCTCAATTAAAGTTCAAAAAGTATTTATTCAGGTAAAAAAAATTCCATTGTAGATAGAAAGGCTTGGGAGCTGTCTAGTCTACTCTAGACTGGTTTCTAAGGAAAACAAGAAAGGAAAAATAACAAACATCTAAATAGTTACATCTTGCCAGGAGAGATAGCAAGATGCTGCTTGTTAGCTAGAAGAACAAAGGGAGAAGAGAGAACCAAAATGGTTCCAACCTCATGGTCCAGTTTATTGGGGCCATAAAAGACATTCTGACCAATGGGAAGTTAGTGTCCCTGGAGATTCACATTTCTGCTAACTTCAAAGTAAGGGATGTGACGTACACAGGATAGAGTGAAACACAGTAAAGCCTGTCTAGGCATGCTTTGGAAACAGGGAAAGGATCTAACTCTATCATCTATCTAACTACATTTAGACTTGAGTAGTCCAGGGTGATTCCCAACAGGAGGAGGGTCAATGTCCTTCTTTTGCCCCTTCTGGAGCTCCAGTTCTGTGGCTGTCCACACTCTGGTCACTCCTTGAAAACCACATAGAGTGAGGCCCTCTTTGTGTTGCTGGACTTCCATTCCCAGTATCCTTCTGCTTGCAGGGGCTGATGGAACATGCAGTCCAACAGGACCTCTTGAAAGTGGCCTGACCTCCACCCCAACGAGTAGGAGCCGAGCTTTAGCATAGCAGGTTAAACCACCAGCTGCCATAAATCTTGTCAATCAAAAGGTTGATAGATCGAAGCCAAGGCCAGGGTGAGCTTCTGGCCTTTAGCCCAGCTTCCACCTACCTAGCGGTTCAAAAGCAAATGTGAGTGGATAAATAGGTACTGCTTAAAAGCAGGGAGGTATTGGGAGCCTCTTCCCCAAAGACAACACTGACCGGCAGGACAATGTCCAGGGAAAGGGAACCCAGCCCTATGAGGAGCAGAGGGAATGTCCACCTTGGAGGAGAGAAAGTTGAGAGACTTGAAGGCATGTCCTATTGCGAAGGTATTTGAATCCTTGATGGAGGAGTATATTGATTTGGTTGTATCTTATGATGTTGTTTATTATGTTTACTATATGTTGTCGAAGGCTTTCACGGCTGGAATCACAGGGTGGCTCTGTGTTTTCCGGGCGGTATGACCATGTTCCAGAAGCATTCTCTCCTGACGTTTCACCCACATCTATGGCAGGCATACTCAGAGGTTGTGATGTGGGCGAAACGTCAGGAGATAATGCTTCTGGAACATGATCATAAAACCCGGAAAACACACAACAACCCCATGTTTACTATGTTTAACTTTGTTGTATGGTGCTTTTTGACAATTGAATGTTTTTTATGTTCATGTTGGAAAACACTCTGAGTCCTCTTGAGGAGATGGAGCCCTATATATGTAAAGTTTTATTATTATTTTGTTGTTGTTGTTGTTTTCTGGAACACAATGAAGTGATGGCTTCAAACTGCAGGATAATCAATCCCACCTAAACATGAAGAAGAACTTCCAGAGAGTCACAGCTGTTTGGCAGAGGCATGTGCTGCTGCTGCTGCTGCCTGAGAGCAGGTTTCTTAATTTTTTCCCACTCACAACCTCTTTCCACCTGAGAATTGTTAAGTGACCCCAAGTATATAAATTAGGTATCAAACCCCAGCATTTGCAAGGCTTGCTGAACAGGATGATTTTTCTTTTGTGGACTCCAGTGGAAGCATTTTTTGCAGAGTCCACTGTAAACACTGCACATGGCTGCTCACAGATTCGTGTTGATGTCCAGTTGGCATTCAGAAACCTTTTACTGCTGCCAATCTTTTCAGGACCCCGACACTGAGCTAAGGTGACCCCATTTGGGGTCAGGACTCACGGTTTAAGAAGCATTGCCTTAGAGCAGTGGTTCTTAACCTGTGGACTGCGCCCCAGCCGTGGGCCACAAGAACGGAGATCCAGCCTGCCAACCTCCTTCCTCTTCATTGATTTGTTTTATTTCCTTAGCTCCTTTCCGCAGGGATGACCATTGCATTGGATAGATTCTATATTATTAAATAGGGTTTTCTGTGGGCGAGCAGATGGCGACTACTGGGTGGCATATGTTCTGTATCAGAAACTACGGCTGATGTGGTCTATCCAATACCATTTTCTGAATCAGCACCACAAACAACCAAACCAAATATAAAAGTGACCAAAAACAGATTTGCTAATGTTGGAGAGTGGTCCCTGATCGAAATGGTCCCTGGTCAAAAAAAGGTTAGAGCAATGATGGGCAACCTTTTGCACTTGGTGTGTCAAAATTCACCAAAAAACCTAGCATGATTTGGGTGGTGTGTCACTTCGAGAAAAAACCCATAATTTCACAATATATGTAGTTTAAATATCAAAAATTTATAATTGTAATATATAACTGTATTTAATAAATCAAAAACTATTTACTACCATTATTTCCATGTACAACAATCTATGGTACCTCTTGCAGTTTCCACGCTGATTTCTCTCTATTGTAGTTTCAATGTAGTCATGAATAATGAATAATATAATAATAATATAATAGTAATAATATAATAATATACTACAATAATAATATAATAATAATAGAATAATATATATCTATATATATAAAAGAGTGATGGCATCAGGGCAGCGGACAAAACAACAAAACTACAAGCCCCCAACCTCGAAATTTGACAACACAACCCATCATCCACACCTCTAGGTTGATACAACAAAAAGAAAAGAAAAATAAAGTCCTAATTAGAGAGAGAGGAATAATTGCTTTTATCCAATTGCTGCCAGTTAGAAGGCTAAGCTCCTCCAACTTGGTCTCCTAGCAACCCAATAAAAAATAATAAAAAACACTAAAAATTAATACAATAAAATACTATAATAACAGAAAATAACTAAAAATAATACAAGAAAATAATAAAATATAATAAATAAAAATATAACTTACAATAAAATTAATAAAAAATTGCAAATAACGTCAAATAAAAATTACACAACAATTTTTAACCAATACCACCACCACTTTGCCACAGCAACGCGTGGCCGGGCACAGCTAATATATATATATATATATATATATATATATATATATATATATATATATAATAGAGTGATGGCATCACGGCGATGGACAAAACAACAAATCTACAGCCCCCCCAAACTCGAAAATTGGCAACGCAATCCATCATCCCCGCCTCCAGTAAGATACAACAAATTTACACATAAAACACTATCACAACACCAAAAAATGCCAAAACTAAGTACGCATGCGCAAAAACACCATGCTTCAAACCTTTATGGCGCTCGCGCGGCTCCAGTAAGATTTATATGACAAACACAATCACAGGGCCACAAACGGCCAAAAACTGCAACAGGCGATGTGCGCCTGCGCGCACCCCCCCATCCCTTCCCGCGCGCGCACACACACACCTCGCCTCAGAGCTGAAGGAAGGAAGGCAGGAAGGCCGATTCCTTGGCGGGCGCGGGACGGAGGAGGCCGCGCTGGGAGGCGTGCGGGCCTCACGTCGCTCTCTGCCCTCTCCCCCTCAATGTCCTCCCCCCTCAGGGCCCATGGAGGGCCCCGGTTGCCGTCCAGGCCCCCTCCTCCCGCCCCTCTCCCCTCCCCCCAATGCGAGGAAGGCCCCGCGGAGCCCCCCCCCCCGCCTCACCCTCTCTCCTCCTCCTCCCTTCTCGGTTCTTCTCGGAGGTCTTCAAGCTCTTCAAGGTGAGGGGGGAAGAGGAGGGCACGGCCCTCGAGCAGGCCTGGACCTCCCCTCGAGTGGTTTGGGGCGCCAACCCCCGCCCTTCCCGGCCTCAGGGCCCTTCCTTTTCCCCCTCACCCGGTTAAACGGCTGATGGGGAAAAGGAAAGAGCCTCAGGCCAGGAAGGGTGGAAGTTGGCGCCCAAAACAAGTCAAGGGAAGGCCCAAGTTGGCCCAGGCTGAGCTTCCCCCTTTTCTGTTGTTGTTATTGTTGTTGTTGTTCTCACCCACAAATGACAACCCCTCCAATGCCTCAGAAGCCCCCCTTTTTCCCCTCTCAAACCCTATCGCCCTCACCTTTCCCTTCCCTGTAATAATTATTAATATAATAACTGATCATCAGTTAAGAATGTAATAATCACCAATAATAATACTAATTTATTATTAGTATAATACTGATAATCATTCGAGAACATAATAATTCATAATAATAGTCAGTTCTTATTATTATAACACTGACAATCATTCAACAATGTATTAACAAATCGTAATAATAGAAAATTATTATTATTATTATAGTAATAATCATTCACAAATTAATAATTATTATTATAACATTGATAATCATTCAACAATATAATAACAACTAATAATAAGTAGTTATTATTTTTATCACAATGATAATCATCAAGACTATAATAATTATTATTGTTATAACAGAAGGCGCCTCATATAATCCACTTCTAAACAAATAATATCACATTATAAATATACACTAGAATCTCACTTATCCAACATAAACAAGCCGGCAGAACGTTGCATAAATAAATATGTTGGATAATAAGAAGGGATTCAGGAAAACCAATTACACATCGAATTAGGTCATCATTATACAAATTAAACACCAAAACATCATGTTATACAACAAATTTGACACAAAAAGTAGTTCCATGCGCAGTAATGCTATGTAGTAATTACTGTATTTGCAAATTTACCACCAAAATATCACAATACATTAAAAACACTCACTCCAAAAACATTGACTATTAAAAGGCAGACTCCATTGCATAATCCAGAACATTGCATAAACGAATGTTGGGTGAGATTCTACTGTAATATGAAATAATTACTGTGGTACAATAATACACAACAATATCATCTCAGGACAGTAAATAAAGATCAACACTCTAAAAACACAGCTATTCCATCCAGGAAACAATCAGGGCCATCTAACACCTCCCACCAAAGGATTCCCCCCTTCACACAGGAAACCACCCACACTTTGAACCTACAAGGCCATTCCGTACTCATCACTCTCTCATCTCAGCACAGTAAATAAACAACAACAGTCTGAAAACACACAAATTCCATCCAGGAAACAATCAGGACCACCTAGCACCTCCCAACAAAGCATTCCCCCCCTCTAACACACGGAACCACCCAAGCTTTGAAACTACAAGGCCATTCCGTACTCTGGGGCCAATTTGCAATATATTAATATATATAATAATACAATACATATATAATACAATACATTGTATATACATATAATACTGCTAATAATATTATAATACACTACAATATAATACTAATAACAAAACAAAACAATATATATATATATATATATATATATATATATATATATATATTACTACTAATATTGTGAAATAGTCGTATATGTTATAGCGTAATATCCTATCATATGTCTTTAATGTAATAAATGAATAAATAATACTGTATAATTTTTGTTGACGGTCACAACAAAAATAAAACCCAATGTAGATTGACCAACATCACTAAAAAAAAGCCACAGCAACGCGTGGCCGGGCACAGCTAGTACATATATAAAAAGAGTGATGGCATCAGGGCAGTGGACAAAACAACAAAACTACAGGCCCCCCAACCTCGAAATTTGACAACACAACCCATCATCCACGCCTCTAGGTTGATACAACAAAAAGAAAAGAAAAATAAAGTCCTAATTAGAGGGAGAGCAATAATTGTTTTTATCCAATTGCTGCCAGTTTAGAGGGCTAATCTCTGCCCACTTGGTTGCCTAGCAACCAAGGGACAGCCAGGTTTCAGTTAGGGGACAGGCAGATTTAGGCCTCACTTAGGCTTCTTCCACAGATTATCTAATTTGCACTGGATTATATGGCAGTGTAGACTCAAGGCCCTTCCACACAGCTATATAACCCATTTATAATCTTATAGTATCTGCTTTGCCCTGGATTATCTTGACTCCACACTTCCATATAATCCACTTCAGTGTGCATTTTATACAACTGTGAAGAAGGGGCCTCATATAATCCAGTTCTAAGCAGATAATATAAGATGATCAATATACAGTAGACTCTCACTTATCCAACATAAACAGGCCGGCAGGATAAGTAAATATGTTGGATAATAAGAAGGGATTCAGGAAAAGCTGATTAAACATCAAATTAGGTTATCGTTATACAAATTAAGCACCAAAACATCATATTATACAACAAATTTGATAGAAAAGGTAGTTCCATGCGCAGTAATGCTATGTAGTAATTACAGTAGAGTCTCACTTATCCAACACTCGCTTATCCAACGTTCTGGATTATCCAACGCATTTTTGTAGTCAATGTTTTCAATATATCGTGATATTTTGGTGCTAAATTCATAAATACAGTAATTACTACATAGCATTACTGCGTATTGAACTACTTTTTCTGCCAAATTTGTTGTCTAATATGATGTTTTGGTGTTTCATTTGTAAAATCATAACCTAATTTGATATTTAATAGGCTTTTCCTTAACGCCTCCTTATTATCCAACATATTCGGTTATCCAACATTTTGCCAGCCCACTTATGTTGGATAAGTGAGACTCTACTGTACTGTATTTACAAATTTACCAGTAAAATATCACAATGAATTTGAAACACTGACTACAAAAACATTGATTATGAAAAGGCAGACTGTGTTGGATAATCCAGAACATTGTATAAGCGAATGTTGGATAAGTGAGATTCTACTTTGATATGAAATAATTTCTAGGATAGAATAATGCAGAACAATATAATCTCTAAAACCAGGACAGTAATAAAGAAATAAAGAAATAAAGAAAGTAAATAAAGCAAGGAAATTGGAAATTCCACAAAGGAAACAATCAGGGCCAGCTAACACCTCCCAAGAAAGGATTCTTCCAGAAAGGAAGCTGAGAAGGCAGTGAAGCACTATGTATTACCAAAGTCATTATTATTACTATCATTACTATCCTTACTATTATTATTATTATTATTATTATTATTATTATTATTATTATTATTGTGTTGCGGTCAACCGTGAAAATGAATACAATCTGGCTCCAAGTATTCAAAAACACTAAAATCAGAATATATAAAAATTAATGTGGTATAATAAAACAGAACAATACAATCTCTAAAATCAGAACACTAAATAAAGAACAACACTCTGAAAATAGGGGAATTCCACACAGAAAACAATCAGGGCCAGCTAACACCTCCCATCAAAGGATTCCCATCATCAAAGTCTGGCCAATCCTCTGTTTTCTCAGGGCCACAGACAGTAGAAGCATATAAAATATCGCAAACAACACCACTCTGAAAACAAGGAATTCCAGACAGGAAACAATCAGGGCCAGCTAACACCTCCCAACAAAAAAATCACTCAGGGAGGAAACAGCCAGGCTTTAAATCTGCAAGGCCATTACATCCTAATCATTTTTCCTAATTGCAGCATTCATACTTGCCTCCAACAGACAAAAAAAAAACAATCAGAAATATTGTATATTCACAACCTTTAGGAAATAATGTCCCCTGATGGCACAGCATGTTAAAGCGCTGAGCTGCTGAACTTCTGGACCGAAAGGCCGCAGGTTTGAATTGGGGGAACTGACAGAGCCCCCACTGTTAGCCCCAGCTTCTGCCAACCCAGAAGTTCAAAAACATGTAAATGTGAGTGCATCAATAGGTACTGCTCCGGTGGGAAGGTAACGCCGCTCCATGCAGTCATCCCACATGACCTTGGAGGAGTCTACGGACAACGCCGGCTCTTCGGCTTAGAAATGGAGATGAGCACCAACCCCTAGAATCAGACACGACTGGACTTAACGTCAGGGGAAAACGTTTACCCTTTACCTTAACTACCACCAATTCCTCAATACTTTATTTCCCATACCACCAGACTCCGCCACAGCAACGCGTGGCCAGGCACAGCTAGTATATATATATAAACACACACACACACATGTAATGTGCATAATTCCCATGGAGTAAACAACAAAACCACTGGATCAAATCACACCAAATTTGGTCACAAAAGACATTAGTCATCCAATCAATCTGCATGCAGCAACGTGTCAGCAAAAATGGCTAGGTGTGTCAGTGCTGACATGCGTGTCATAGGTTGGACATCACTGGGTTAGAGTATAGTGGGGATTCCTTCTCTGAAGCATAGGCTGGATGGCCATCTGTCAGGAGGGCTTAAGCAGTGCCTTCCTACCTGGCAGAAGGGGGTTGGACTGGGTGGCCTTTGGGGTCCCTTCCAACTCTAGGATTCTGTGATTCTAAGACTCTCTTTGCTTCCTCCGTTTCTGCCAAGTGAGCCATGATTCACTGGTTCTGTTTTGTTGCTTGACCCTCTGCGCATCCCTCTTGTGCGTCTTTCCAAGCACTGGCCTGGCATTTGTAGCCTAAACTCCGCATCACTTTACATGGACTTTTTTGGTGACGTCTTTAAGGAGGCAGGACTGCAAACCCTGTTCACCCCTCCGCTTTGGGGTCCCCACCTGCTCCTCCCTGGGGCATCCTGGCCTTCTTTGCGGGCCTTTTGGGGTCTCCAAGCCCCCTCCGTGTGTCGCTCTGCATCTGGGTAATTCGAGAGTGCCGTCTTTTAAATGCCGCCCTTGCCTCGTTTACTGTTCCAGCTGTTACATTAATGATTTATGCATTGAGTGTTGTTGTTATTAACAAGCCGATTACTTATTGTATTCCAAAGCGAGGGTTTCGCCCTGGCAAGCGGCTGCACACCAATGGCATCGCAGCCCTTTTTACCTTTCCAGGAGGGTTCAGGGGGAACGCCTGGCGGGGAGGCCGCAGCCGGCCGTAATGGCACCCGGGTCAAGCAAGGCTTCCTTAATGGTGGCACCCGCCTGCCGTCATGGCAATGAGGGCATGCCCTTGACCCCCAGCACCTGCTTCCCAGCCCCCCTTGAGAGGGGTTTGTTGGGCCTCAATGGGAGTAGATCAGGGAGACTTGCGCTGGGACATGAATCGAAAGGAGATTTAGTCCAGACAATTTTGAACGCTTTTAGCTGCACAGCATAACTCCAACAAATGAATAATATTAACCAAACCAATTTATTATCTGGCCGTTAAACCCTCTCCCTCAGCAGCAGCACCAGAGCCGGCCCTAGGTAATTTTCAAGTGTAGGCGAACAGAATTTTGGCGCCCCCCCCAAACCAATCACTGAAAAATAAAAGTGTTGGATAATAAGCAGAGATTAAGGAAAAGCCTATTAAACATCAAATTACATTAAGATTTTTACAAATTAAGCACCAAAACATCATGTTTTACAACAAATCAACAGAAAAAGCAGTTCAATACATGGTAATGTTATGTAGGAATTACTATATTTGCGAATTTAGCACCAAACATTGAACAGGGATATAGGGCAGTGTGGACTTAGATTTATTTATTTCGTGTCAAAAGCATTGTACGACAAATACATTTCAAAATGATGGGGGGGGGGGGGGAAAGAAATCACAAGCAACTAAATAGTTTTGGACCAAAAGCGGGCAACAGCAATTGCATTGTCCGTAGCTTTAAACAACTCCTCCTCCGTACATGAGGAAGGGCATTGTGGGCAAGCAGACATATGCTGAGTTGTTTGTTCAGCTCCACAGTCACACAAGGTGGAGGATTCCTCCAGGTAGTGCCACCTTGTCAAGTTGTCTTTAGATCTGCCCACTCCGCTTCTGAGTCTGTTCAGGGACTTCCAAGTGGCCCATTCTTGGTTTGCCCCAAGAGGAAGACCCTCGTGGGGGGCCGTCCAGTTGGAATTGCCAGGTTTAGCTGCCCAGAGGGACACCCTTGCTGCTGCTGGAGGAACATCAAGAGGAGTGAGTGGTGGTTCTCATGAAGCCCTTCCTTGATTTGAGTCTGGTGGGAGGAGGGTGATAGCCATGCAGTGGGTGGATTTCACAATGTTCGACCTTATTTCTCTCACCGTTAGCAGCAACTTCCCATTGCACGTCAGGAGGGGCAATGCCAGCTAACTTGTAGTTTATCAACAGGTGTAGGTTTAAGGCATCCCGTGATGATTCTGCATGTTTCCTTCAGTGCTATGTCCACCTGCTTCGCATGGGCAGACTTGTGCCAGACAGGACAGGCAGACTCTGCAGTTGAGAAAGACAAGGCCAGGGCTGATGTTCTTATTACTTGTGGGTCTGCACCCCATGCGCTGCCAGTCAGTTTCCGCAGGATGTTATTGCGTGCAGCTACTTTGTGCTTGGTGTTCAGGCAGTGTTTCCTATATGTTAGTGTTTGGTCTAAGGTGACACCAAGGTATTTAGGATGGAAACAGTGTTCGAGCTCTCGGCCTTCCCAAGTAACTTTCAGTTTCCTGTGGACTTAGATAACCCACATAGGCCCCAGTATTTTAAAAAAACCTCTAAAATCAGGACAATAAATAAAGAACAACACTCTGAAAACAGGATAAATCCAGACAGTAAACAATCAGGGACAGCTAACACCTCCCAAAAAAAGATTCCCCCAGGCAAGAAGAAGCCAGGCTTGAAGCCACAGGGCCACTAAGTGCTAATCAAGGTGATTAATTACAACATTCACACCTTCTTCAAAGAAGACTTCTTTCTCCCACCCTGGACCTGTGCCCCCGGGACGATGACGCCACAGGCAAGTGCCTAGTTCACCTTACGGTTGGACCGCCTCTGAGCAGCACCACTCCACTTTTCCACCTTCTCCTCTGTCTAGCTGGATGCCTTTTAGTAGCATTAACATTGAGGGAATGCAACATAGGGCTGGGGACACACAGGCATTCAGTGTTGGGTGGCAGCAGCATTGTTTTCAATAAAGATGGCATTATTATTTGATGCACAACAAGGTGAGTCCACAGCAAACAAGATCACTATGCTGGCTTTTGTATTCAATCACACACTGGACCCTTCTCAAGTGTCTAGGACTGTGTGATGTATGGGCGAATGATGCATGCAGATCCCAGTAGGGTGGCCTTTTGCAGCTGGCTGGTGGGGATTTTGTCAGCGCCAATAGTTTTCAACTGCTGGCCAAGATCTTGAGGCACTACACCCAGTGCGCCGATCATCACTGGGACCCCCTTGACTGGCTTGTGCCAGAGTCTTTGCAGTTCCATCTTCAAATCCTCATATAAGCTTTTCCAGTTGCTTCTCATCAATTCTACCAGGAGCTTCCAGTGGCCTAGGGGATAAAAGCCTCGTGACTTGAAGGTTGGGTTGCTGACCTGAAAGCTGCCAGGTTCGAATCCCACCCGGGGAGAGCGTGGATGAGCTCCCTCTATCAGCTCCAGCTCCATGCGAGAAGCCTCCCACAAGGATGGCAAAACATCAAAACATCCGGGCAATGTCCCCTGGGCAACGTCCTTGCAGACGGCCAATTCTCTCACTCCAGAAGCAACTCCGGTTGCTCCTGACACGAAAAAAAATCAATTCTACCGTCACCTGGGATTGCAACATCGACAGTCCATACTTTGTTTTTTGCCACGATCATGAGGTCAGGAGTCTTGTGCTCCAAAACTCTGTCAGTGCAAATTCATAAGTCCCAGAGTAGTTTGACGTGTTCATTTTGTGTAACTTTTTCAGGCTTGTGATCACCAGGCAGATGGTACCTGTGGCGCAAGTTCCAATGGATCACCTAAGCAACAATAGTCCGTCCACGTAATCTTCTTGCAACAGCTGAGGATGGGGTCCATCATTTTGTCTGCTTCCTTGCAGAGTCTACACTTGGGATCGGCTGTTGACATCCATGTTTCTTCTTTGTTATTATTATTATTATTTACTTTATTTACACCCCGCCTTCTTCCCCAAGGGGACTCAAGGCAGCTAACAGTCACACGCTTTGATCAGATTTGAAGCAAACCAGACTCATAGAGAGAGAGAGAGAGACGGTGCTTCAGATCATCTGAGCTGGAGCCGTACGGGGCTTTGTAGGTCAAAACCATCCTTTTTCATTGTTCCCGGAAACACGGTGGCAGCCAGTGGAGCTGTTACAACAGAGGAGATGCACACTGCTTGTAGCCAGCCCCAGTGAGCAGTCTGCTGCTGTCATTCGGTACGACTGAAGTTTCTGAGCACTTTCCAAAGGCAGCCCCACAGAGAGTGCATTACAGTCATCCAATTCAGATGTAAGGAAGGCAGGGACCACCTGGGCCAGATCCGATTTCTCCAGGAACAAACGCACTTGATGCGCTGGCTTTAACTTTGCAAGGGAAGTCCTCCTGGTCAATGCTGATACCTGGGCCTGGATTCAGGTTGTCATCCAAAATATTTGGCGGCTTTAATCTTCACAGTTGCAATATATAAAAATGTACAAACAGCATTTGCAGATCCTCATTCCTTGTACTTGCAAACAATTGGAATCATAAGCAGGGCCGTAGCCAGAAAAAAATTTCGGGAGGGTGGGGGGGGGTTGAACCCCTAGCACATACCCCTCCCCGCTACAAACCTGTCAATATCTGCTTGAGAGAGTGCCTGGAGGGACTCTTAATGTTTTGCATCTCATAGACTTAGCATGGGGATTTGGTTAACCAGTTAAAATTCATGAGTAAACGAGATTTTTTTTATAACTTGAAAAATTTCGGGGGGGGGGGTTGAACCCCTAACCCCCCCCCCCCCCTCGCTACAGGCCTGATCATAAGATAGTCACATATAACATAGGCATATACTCACACTGAGTCACACAGGAGAGAGGGAGATGGATTCTTTCATCCTCCTTTCATAGCCTCCGGCTGATAGGTCATTTATTTATTTACAGCATTTATATTCCGCCCTTCTTTCTCACCCCGAAGGGGACTCAGGGCGGATCACATTGCACACATAAAGGCAAACATTCAATGCCATGACATAGAACAGAGACAGAGACAAGACGCAGGTCATAAGTAAGGGACACTGGATGATGCAACTGCCACGTGGTTATGACTCAGCCATTATCCCACCCCCTTAGGTATTACCCAGGTGCTATTAATTCATCAAACAGTATTTTTCTATGACTAGAAATGATGTGCCATTTCAATAATAATAATAATAATAATAATAATAATAAGGCTCAACATATAACATAAAAAGATACATGAGTAAAAAACAATATCACATAAAATTATAACAACCACTATCACAAATAAAACATAATATCAAAATAGCACAATTTTAAAACACATAATTTCTGTTGATACTAGCTGCCATTTATTTATTTATTTATTTATTTACTTACTTACCCTATTTCTATCCCGGCTTTCTCTACCTCAAAGGGGACTCAAGGTGGCTTACCTATGGCAATTATTCAGTGCTTTAAACACACATACAAAACATAAGCTAAAATATATTTAATTAAAAATTAATGCATATCAAACATTAAAATTACATTCAATATTAAAATCATGCCATCCAGAAATCATAGTCTAAGGCCTTTCCATAGTCATTATAGATATTCCAGACCTGTTATTATACTATGCTATTCTCTGAAGGCCTGATCCCAGAGCCAGGCTTTTACTTTCCTTCTGAAAGTTAGGAGAGAGAGGGCTGATCTAATGTCTCAGGGGAGGGAGTTCCACAGCCGAGGGGCCACCACTGAGAAGACCCTGTCTTTCATCCTCACCAGACACACTTGTGAAATGGGCAGGACCGAGAGCAGGGCCTCCCTGGATGCCACGAGTTTCTATCTAGCATCACAAGGAGTCCCCAGCCAATGACAACTTGGATCCTAGTTCAACCATTCCTGAATCAGAGGAGGGAGCGGGTCTTCTGAGTAGCTGCCAAAAGTGATAAAATGCTTTACATTTTATGTTTTATATGTTCTGTCAGTTCTTTGGAGTGATTGTGCTGTTCTGACATCCATCTGGCCAGATGAATAAAACTTCTGTTACTGCCTTCAAGCCTGGGAACCTTTTTCCATGGTTGTCAAAGCAGGGTGATGAACCTACACTGCCCCCTTGTGGCAGATAGCTAATTTCGGTAAGATTGGGACAGCTGAGTCTTTCCATCTCTGGGCATATAGAGGGTTCTAGAAGCAGCAATCATATTCCATAGTAAATTTCCACGCTTCTTTCTAGTTTATCATCAAGCATCATGGGCTGCTTGTTCACGAGCATTCCCAGCCCAAAACTCAAAGCACAGTTCAGTCTATGAGCAGAAAAGTCGTTTGCAATACAGTCATCCTCACGTGCTCCTTGGCTCAGCTGCTGCTTTGCCAAACCTCCTCCAAAGCCAGGCAGAAGGAAAGGGCCAAAATGGCTAAACTGGAAACGAAAGGGGAAACCCACCCCAGGCGCCAACTCCTTTTGATGCTCCCAGCAAGGCATGGCCTCTCTCCCCCAGGGATGCATCTACACTACTGTGTTTTCCCCAAAATAAGACAGTGTCTTATATTAATTTTTGCTCCCAAAGATGCTCTAGGTCTTATTTTCAGGGGATGTCTTCTTTTTCCATGTAGAAGAATTCACATTTATTGTTGAACAAAAAAATGAGCATTTATTATATACTGTACAGTAGTTGTCATCACAAACCAGCATAACCAGACAAACTGTGAATCCTATCAAGAATTTCTTGTTACTACCATTATTTCCATGTACAACACTCTATGGTACGTACATTTACCGATCCTGCATTCTCTGGTGTTCTGTTCGTTGGGCATGCTTCCTAACAAAAACTTTGCTAGGTCTTACTTTTGGGGGAGGCCTTATATTTAGCAATTCAGCAAAACCTCTACTAGGTCTTATTTTCTGGGGATGTCTTATTTTAGGGGAAACAGGGTATGGAATGAATGCAGTTTGAGACCATTTTAACTGGCTTGGATCAATAGTATGGAAGACTGGGAGTTGTAGTTTGGTAAGGCTTGTGAAACTACAACTCCCAGGATTCCGTGGTATGGAGCCATGGCAGTTGTGGTGTCAAACTGCATTCATTCTGTAGTCCAGATACACCCCGGGACCCATGGCTTTTTTAACTGGGCTCCCAGTCCTAGGGTTTGGACACCCCATTGAGACAAATGGGCTCTTGGCAATTGATAGAAATCTAGAGCGGAAGCTTTACTGACTGCAGAAATGTCTTTTGTGCAAATCTATTTGCAGTGCGGTAAATGTAGTGCTTTGAGAAAAGAGCTGGATGAAATGGCCACAAATTGCCATGGAGACTCCAAGTATTAATTTCATTTTCATGTTAGGAATTTACCTGTAACTTGAAACGTTGTTATTCTTTATCGGAGCCAGGTAATAACCTTTGCTCACTGTGCTGTGATCCTGGACTTTTTACCTGGCATGTTCTGCACATTTTATGGCTCTTTCTGGTGGCCTTTGGCCAGCACAGTAAACATTGATTGATGGATGGATGGATTGATGATCGGGAAGAAGGCCGCGGTGGCAAGAAACCATGCGGAGAAAACCCCAAACGGGAAAGATTGAGAAGATGCAGTTCTGTAATTAACAACGTTTGCGTATTATGAGGGTTTATCATGGAAAGTCTTCCCATTGGGATGAGAAAATGGACCGTCAAGGACCGCTGCTTCCCTCCTCCGGCCTCATCTCTCTCCGCCTGCAGATTCCCCCAGATTTTTATCTCCAGGTTATTTTATGTATTCTGCAAGGAGTTCCCTGCGTAACTGCGAAGGCGGCGGCGTCCCAATAAAGTGTGCAATTTGCAGCCTTTTCAGTGGTGAAAAGGTATGCCGAAAGGTGTCTTTTGACATGTTAAAGGCTCGCCAATTTCTTCCGCCGGGAGCGGAAGATTGCAGCCCACTTCTTCCGACGCAGGAAGGTGGATTTTCAGATTTTCGTCTCATGAAAAGGGAGGCTGGAGTCGGTGAAAAACAAATTGGCCTTTAATGCTGCTGCAAGGCCTCTTTCCCCTCTTAGGCAGAAACAAACACAACTGTCCCTTTGAACCTGGATGAGAAGTGTGAGGCACCGAGGGCAGGAAGGCACAGCAGGGTAAAGCATTACACTCTGGAGTGAAAACAGTTATTATGGGCTGTGGAAAAGTTGCAGTTTTGCAAGGACTTTTGCCTTCTCTGCCCAAGAGGGCTGGTGCCTCAGCAAACTACAACTCACAGGATCCTGTAGCCAGAGCCGGCCCTAGGTATTTTTCAAGTGTAGGCGAACAGAATTTTGGCACCCCCCCCCCAAACCAATCACTGAAAAATAAAAGCGTTGGATAAGCGAAAATGTTTGATAATAAGGAGGGATTAAGGAAAAGCCTATTAAACATCAAATTACATTAAGATTTTACAAATTAAGCACTAAAACATCATGTTTTACAACAAATCAACAGAAAAAGCAGTTCAATACCTTGCTGAGGCAGGCCGCAGGAGACAGGAGGTGCCTCGATGGCGCCCCCAACAAGATGGCGCCACAGGCAACTGCCTAGTTGGCCTGGTGGTTGAACCGCCTCTGCCCGTAGCACTGAGCCATGGCAGTTATTTATTTATTATTTATTTACAGTATTTATATTCTGCCCTTCTTTCTCACCCCGAAGGGGACTCAGGGCGGATCACATTATACACACACATAGGGCAAACATTCAATGCCCATAAACACTTCAAACAGAGACCGAGACAGACAGACACAGAGGCAATTTAACCTTCTCCTGAGGGGATGTTCGATTCTGGCCACAGGGCGGAGCAGCTACTTCAACATCCACTCTGATGGCACTTCCTCATTCCAACGTTGTAAATTAGTTAAACTTGCCTCCCCACTTTTATAAGTGGTACCTTATTTCCTACTTGATAGATGCAACTCATAGAATCATAGAATCATAGAATAGTAGAGTTGGAAGAGACCTCATGGGCCATCCAGTCCAACCCCCTGCCAAGAAGCAGGAAACCGCATTCAAAGCACCCCCGACAGATGGCCATCCAGCCTCTGCTTAAAAGCCTCCAAAGAAGGAGCCTCCACCACACTCTGGGGCAGAGAGTTCCACTGTTGAACAGCCCTTCTCACAGTGAGGAAGTTCTTCCTGATGTTCAGGTGGAATCTCCTTTCCTGTAGTTTGAAGCCATTGTTCCGCGTCCTGGTCTGCAGGGCAGCAGAAAGGAAACTTGCTCCCTCCTCCCTATGACTTCCCTTCACATATTCAACTATCTTTTGGGTTGCTAGGTCAGCAACGAGCAGGGGCTATTTTTTATTTTTAATTGACGGGTGCTCACCCCGCCACGGGCTGGCCTCGAACTCATGACCTCATGGTCAGAGTGATTTATTGCAGCTGCTCAACAGCCTGCGCCACAGCCCAGCCCTTCAGTTACACTGAATTATTTCAGCAGTGTAGATGTACCCGTTTCTATAGATTTGTAAGTCTTTCAAAACTATCTGTCCATCAGAATCCTAATTTGATATGGGTCAGCCTCATTTCACTGGAGAGAGAACTATCCCATTTCAAAGCCCTAAAGAAACTCCTGTTCGCTTGCATTTGGCCATTTTATGGCTCCAGCAATCAGAAAAACGGCAGGGAGCTCTCATTCTTGCAGTGCTTTGGGTCCTCGCAGCCAAAAGTTAACAGCTGCAGTGGCATCAAAAAGCTCTTAATGACCTTGGATGCATTCACACAGTTGGACAGGACTTCAACCACTATGGGTCAAGGCTATGGGATTCTGGGAGTTGTAGTTTTGCAAGGTCTTGAGCCTTCTTGCCTGTCAAAAGTGTGCTTTGTGCCTCCTTCAACTGCCACTCTCAGGGTATATACTTAAAGTGGTGCCAAAGTGCATTCATTCGACAATGTAAGTGCATCCCTTGTTGGATTTTTTTTTTTTTGCATTTGCTTTGAACTTTGAGGTTGAAATAATATAAAGGGTGGGAATGAACCATGGAGTGAACATTTCTTGATTGCTAACTGGGAAAAGGGAAGCCATGGATGATTCTTGGGCCCTTTGGTCCTCTCATGCCCCAAGCCAGGTCCATCCTTGAGACACCCATTGAGGCAGCCAACACCCTACAGCACCCATTGCTTATCTGGACTACCCTTTTGTATTCACTGGAACCAGAATGTTTAGCCCATTATCAATTGCCACAACACATTCCTGGATTGCTGGAACCTTAAAACGGCAAAATACAAGCGAACAGGAATTTCTTTATGGCTTTGCAATGGGATGGTTCTCCCCTCCCATGAAGTGGGGCCGACCCACATCAAGTTAGGATTCTGGTGGACAAACGGCTTTCTACAGTAATGGGTAAATCTACACTAATGAAATAATTCAGTTTGATACCACTTTAACTGCCATGGCTCAATGCTATGGGATCCTGGGATTTGCAGTTTGTAGAAGCACCAGCCCTCCTGAGTAGAGAAGGCAATTGTTCTTGCAAAACTACAAGGGATCCAAGCTGGACGGTTTCTGAGCCAATCAGGAGCCTGTGTGGTCAATTTGGATAGCTGTCAAAATACAATAAACATGCTCTGTATTCTCAATTGCGAAATGCCAGTTTTTTGGAGTGCTGTCTCTGCTGACATCCTCCCTGGCCATTGATTTGGCCTTCTGTGTCTCATTTGGACCGGGCTGTGGCGCAGGCTGGAAAGCAAGCCAGCTGCAACAAATCAACAAATCACTCTGACCAAGAGGTCATGAGTTCGAGGCCAGCCCGGTGCCTGTGTCTTGTCTCTGTCTCTGTTCTATGTCATGGCATTGAATGTTTGCCTTTATGTGTGCAATGTGATCCGCCCTGAGTCCCCTTCGGGGTGAGAAAGAAGGGCGGAATATAAATGCTGTAAATAAATAAATAAATAAATTTGGCTTTCTGGAGGAACTTGACACGCTGGGTCCCGAACCTGTGGTTCTTGTGGATGCAGAAACCACACAACAAAGGTCCCCCATGCCTAGCCTTTCCCAAAGAAATGGCGTGGCAACGGGGGGTTCCCCATGTAGCTGGCCAAGGGGATTGCAATGGAGTTTGTTTTTGGGGGGCTAGCTCCCCTGCGGAGGGGTTTGCAACGCCATCTGCTGAACCACTTACGACCAATATGCCTGATTTCACGGAAGAAAGAGGCCTGGAGCCAAGCCCAGGTCCGGCACTGGAGGCCCCTTAAAGGTGACGATTCATCTGCTCTGTTGTGTGTTTGCTTTTCCGCTCGCCTGCCTGCCTGCCAAGAATCACAGACTCATAAAAGGGCCTCCCAGGGGCCATCCAGCCCAGGAAAAACACAATGCAACTCCTCCTGATAGATATCCATCCAGCCTCTGCTTAAAAGCCTCCAGAGAAGGAGACTGTGCAAAGCACATACCGGACATGTGTGTCAGGACCCAGGCTGCAGAACACCAATAACCATGCGCAGAGACCAGAATCTATCTAATATCTTTATTAAGGAAATTAAAGTCAATAAAAACAAGTGTAGAATATAGTTCAGAAGTAGACCTTTCAGGAAAGGTCAAATATAGTCCAGGAAAATAATGTCCAATATGTGATATTAGAGTCCAAAGTTATAATCCAATAATCGAAACACACACTTTGCCAAGCAAAGTGTGGGGAGAAGACAAGGTCCTTAAGTCCATAGAAACTTGGCAATTAGGCTGGAAAGCAAACTTGATACTTGGCTAGAACAAGACTTGAAACAAGGCAACAAGAGCAAAAACAAGATCCGTGGCAAACGCGGGACAAGGCAAGGCTGGAAACTTGATCCGGGAAACAGGGAACTGGAGTACGAAGTCTACACATGATCTCACTCCTCCAGCTGACGAATTGACTCCGCAAAGTTTCCCTTGCGGGCAAAACTCTATATAGGATCTTGTTTTCCCGCCAGAAGAACACTTTCCCTGGAGAACTAGAAGTGAAACTCAACTTAGTCCAGATGCAAGACTCCTTAGAATTTCCCAAGGGAAGCAGACTTAATCAGCTAATTGTTTGGCTGCGATTCTGGCGCTCCGGCGATTCGCCTCCCTATTTCCTCTATCTCTATTATAATTGTCTCTTCGAGAAAACGGGGGAGAATTCTGCCCAAGGCTTGTTTGGCTGACTTCTTGAGGGCAAACATCCTCCAGGTGCAAGGGCTCCGTTTCTGGCTGAATCGGTGGGAAACCCAAGTTTTCCTCTTCGTCTGTCACCATAGTACTAGGAATGGGACTACATGGCCCATGAAACATCACACTGTGCGACACAACCACAGCCACAATTCTGCCCTCAGTATCTGTTGAAGGGAAATTAGAGTGGGGCCTCCGTATCCATGGATGTTCAATTCCCATTACATACAATGGCCTAGTAACATGGCATTGACTGCATAACATTGTAAAAACAAGCTTTGCTTTGGGTTGTTGTATGTCTTGCAGGCTGTGTGGCCATGTTCCAGAAGTATTCTCTCCTGACATTTCACCCACATCTATGCTAAAACTTTGCTTTGTTAGACTATTATCTCTGAATATTTTCAAGTGGGGATGGTTGCTGCCATGGACACAAAGGGCGGACTTTCTGTATCTCCAGGTGCATCTACACTGTCGAATTGGTGCAGTTTGGCACCACTTCAATATCCCCGGTGCACAGCTATGGAATCCTGGGAGTCTTAGTTTTACAAGGTCTTTAGACTTCCCTGCCAAAGAGAGCTGCTGCCTCACAAAACTAGAGATCCATCAATAGGAATCCAGTGTCTAGACCAGTGGTTCCCAAACTTATTTGGCCTACCGCCCCCTTTCCAGAAAAAATTATTACTCAGAGCCCCCTGGAAAGGGGGCGTGGCTTAGAGGGTGGGCGTGGCTCCTGCTCAAGAGGGCGGGGCTGAGCCTCTCCCCAGTCCAAGATGCCGGGCTGGGAGGGGGAGGTGGGCGGGGCCACAAATGGGTGGCCAGGACTTGGATGGGTGGAGTTACAAGCACTGAGGTAGGGCTGAGCTTCTATCCCAGGAGGCGGGGCTAGAGGAGGGGGCGGGGCCTCTTCCCAAGTGCCTGACGGGGCTGAATCTCTATACCCCATCCCCGTGTTCTAACAAGCGCCTCAGGGGAGGTATACAGAGGCTCAGCTCTGTCTCGCGCTTTTGGAAAGAGGCCCCGCCCCTGCCCCTAGCCCCGCCCTTTAGTCCTAAAAGGCCTCTCAGGAGAGGTATAGAGGCTCAACCCTGTCTCGCGCTCTTGGAAGGAGGCCCCACCCCCTTCCCTAGCTCCGCCCTCTGTGTCCTAACAGGCGCCTCAAGAGAAGTATAGATTCCCAGCCCTGTCTCCGGCACTTGGGAAGAGGCCCCGCCCCCGTCTCCTAATAGGTGCCATCACTGCCCCCCTGAATCACTGCAGCGCCCACCAGGGGGCGGTAGCGCCCACTTTGGGAATCACTGGTCTAGACTGAGGGAAACCATAGTGTGTATCTGTTCTGCTTTCGTCAGATTTCACCTGGAATACTCCAGCGTCCAGTTCTGGCCGAAGCCATTCAAGAAGGAGATGGACAATGCAGAAGGGGTCCAGAGAATGGTCAGAGGCCTGTAAACCATAAATCCTTTTCAAGAGTGGCTTAAAGAGCTTGGGTGAGAAAAAATTGAGGAGGAACATAACAGCTGGTCAGAGCTGTTGTTGTTGTTGTTGTTATATTTATTTATACCCTGCTTTATAGCTCCCAAAAGAGACTCAAAGCAGCTGTTCAAGAGTTGAGGTCCAGTGGAGTCTCCTCTGGGGGTTTTTAAGCAGAGACTGGGTGGTTGTCTGTCAGGAGGGCTTGAATGGTGTCTTTCTGCCCATAGTGTTGGATTGGATAGCCCCTGGGAGTCCCTTTCAACTCTATGATGCTTGACCACAGATTGGGATTACTGTCTATGTTTTAAGTTATTTTAACTTTTGTAACATTTGTTATTATATTGTGATTTTATTATGTTACTGTTTTTATTGATGTAATACTGTTTTGGGCTTGTCCCAGTGTAAGCCTCCCTGAGTCCGTCGGGAGATGGAGCGGGGTAAAAATAAAGAAGAAGAAGAAGATGATGATGATGATGATGACGATGATGATGATTATAGGATTCTATGTGTGTATGTGTGATCATACGTGTGCAGTAGGACCGAGACAGACAAGGCAGGGTTTCATTAGGGAAGCTGTCAGAAAATGCCCCAACCTTTGGCAGTGTGTTTCTGTTGCTTGTTTGCGTGGCTCACAGGTACATCATGCGCTCCGTGCGCCTTCCGCATCCATGCGTGGGAGCGCCATTCCGGTTCCGTCCATCAAACCTGTTTGGGCCCCTGCCCTTTGGCGGAGCATTTGGCGAAGTTTCACAGCTTGCTTTGATGTGTTGGGCCTCAGAGCAACACTCGTTTGGGGGCTGCGATTGTACGCGTGCTGGAAAGGCTTTGGGGAGCGTGTGCGAAACGAAACATGTGTTCCCTTTCTCTCTCTCTCTCTCTCTCTCTCTCTCTCTCTTCTGTTCTTTCCTTGGCACTTTATTCTGTGTGTCATGATCTTGGCCTTTTTTAAGGTGACTCCATGGACCACCTGATACGCAACCCTTTTGTTTTGAAATGCAGGTAAGAACAGGCCAAAATGCCAAGCGATGCGAGCGCTTGCCTACATGGCATCAAGGCAGCCAGCAATCTGTTCTGCCCACATTTCATGGCGACCTTCGTGTCTCTCCATCACCGCAGCCTCGTCCAGGAGGAAGAGATCTGGAAGACCCAGGAGCTTAAATGGGAGGAGGCTCTGCAACCAGTTTGGATGGATCTAGCTCAAGGCATCCTGTGGATTCAGAGTGGCTCACCGCAGTTCCAGATGAAATCAGATTGGCTCAGCTTGATTCGGAGATGCAACGACACGGCTGCGAGTGGGTTTTGGACCCATCTGGACTTTGAAAACAAAGGGGAGGAGCCAGGCAGAGTATTTCCAGTCATAGAATCCCAGAGTCAGAAGGGAACCCCAAAGGCCATCCAGCCTAACCCCATTGTGCCATCCAGGAAGACACAATCCAAGCACAGATGGCCAGCCAGCCTCTGTTTGAAGACCTCCAAAGAAGGAGGCTCCACCATCTTTGAAAAAGTCCCTGTTACAAGAGATTTGGAAGGGGAGCCCAGAGGTCATCTATTCCAACCTGTAATATTTATTTATTTATTTACAGCATTTATATTCCGCCCTTCTCATCCCGAAGGAGACTCAGGGCAGATCACATCACACATATAGGCAAACATAGAACAAAGACAAGACAAACATAGGCTCTGAGCGGGCCTCGAACTCATGGCCTCCTGGTCAGAATGATTCATTGCAGTGATTCATTGCAGCTGCTCTCCAGCCTGCACCACAGCCCAAGCCCAAAATATACAACAGAAACACTTCTGAAAGATCCATGTTCAACCTGTTTAAAGGCCTATAAAGATGGAGAATTCCCAACCCTCCAAGGCTACATCTTCCCATCTACAGCTTTAATAGAAGAGAAGGTCTTTCTAATGCTTAGGAGGAATCTCTTTCCTTGGCCTTTCAACCCACAACTTCCTTGAAGCCTCAAGCCAGCTTTCTCCACCTCCCTGGCATCTCCTCAAGTATCTCAGGACGTCTTTCATGCCATCTCTCAAGGCCTCCTCACCTTCAGAAGTCTTTAATTAGAGGCTGGATGGGCGTTCCTTGGGCAGGCTTTAGCTTCCTGAGATTCTGTTAAGAGCCTCCTTCTCTGGAGGTTTTTAAGCAGAGCTTGGATGGCTTTTAGTTCCTCCTTCCAACTCCAGGAGTTTATGATTCCAAGAAGAGTAAATAAGGATTGAGAAGCTGGAAGGAAGGAAGGAAGGCATTGCGCGTGGTCAGGGCGCCCCCTGGTGGCTAGAAGGCATCACAGCTCCACGTGAAGGACACTGGATGCATCTTAATGTGGGACCGGACCAGGAGCCGGGCAGAAGTGGCTCCTTTCCTAGATTTGGAGAATCTAAAGAGTGCAGTGCATGCATTGGTCTCCTCAGGGTTGAACTTCTGCAATGTGCTGGACTTTGGGCTCTCTTCGTACAAAGCTCAGAAACTCCAGTTTGTTCAAAACGCAGCAGCCACATAGGCCACAAGGACATCCAGGAATGGGTATTTGACACCTATGATACTAAAGTCACTGTACTAGCTGCCAAGTAGTTTCCAGGCAAAGCACAAGGTGTTGGTTTTGACCTTTAAAGCCAACCATGGTTTGGGTCCAGGTTCCCTACAGGATCACCTTTCCCCGCACAATCCTCTGAGTTTTACATTTAGAGTCTTAGTTATCTGACTTCTGCTTATCTGACACTCCGTATTATCCGATACTCCTGCCGTGTCTTGCCCCTCCCAGTCGGCGCTCAGCGCTGAGAGAGGCCTCTGTGTGTTGTTGAGGAACAGCAGTTTTTCTAGGCAGCAATGTGCAGTGGGCTTCTCTAGGTGCTGGATGCTTGTCGGGAGGTAAGTTTCCTTCCTCCGAGCAAGCACCCGGCGCTTGGAGAGGCCTGCTGCATGTTGCTGCATAGAGAAACAGTTGTTTTTCTAGGCAGCAATGCACAGCAGGCCTCTCCAAGCGCCAGGTGCTTGCTGGAAGGGAAAAGTCTGCATTGGTCGGATCTCATCCCTCCCGGCAAGTACCCGGCGCTTGGAGAGGCCTGCTGCATGTTGCTGCATAGAGAAACAGTTATTTTTCTAGGCAGCAATGCACAGTGGGCCTCGCCAAGCGCCAGGTGCTTGCTGGAAGGGAAAAGTCTGCGCCGGTCGGATCTTATCCCTCCCGGCAAGCACCTGGCACTTGGGAGAGGCCTGCTGCGTGTTGCTGCCTAGAAAAACAGCTGTTTCTCAACAACGTGCAGCTTTTCCTTAATCGCTCCTTATTATACAACATTTTCACTTATCCAACATTCTTCCATGTATGTTATGTTTGATTTCAATTAGCCAGAATCCAACCGGAGACCCTCACCCAGAGGATCTTTTTCTCAGCTGCCCCAAAAGAAGACTGTGGAATGACCTGCTAAAAGAGATCCCGCCGCTAAATGAGTGTCGGAATATAAAACCCACCTGAAGACCTATCTCTTCCTGCAGAAGGCTGACCCAGGCAGCTTGAAGCATGGATTTTAAACTCACATCCTGTTTTCATCTTTGTTCTGTGTATTTTAATGTGTATTTTATAGAAATATGTTTTAATGTGTGCATTTTGTACAAATACACGTTGATATGCGTACTACAATAATACCTTTATTTGTAGCTTGTCCTATCTCCCCGAGGGGACTCAGCCTCCAACATAATAAAGGCAAACATTCAATGCCTGTATAAATCAGAAGTAAAAATATATATATAAACAACAACAAAATATACTACACAAGTCAAAACAGGTAATTTAAATAAGGTAATTTAAATAATAATAATAATAATGGGCCAAAGAACTTCTAACTGAGTTAAGACTCAAAAGAGACATGCATAAGAAGTGGAAAAGGGGAGAAATCACCAAAGAAGAATTCAAACAGATAGTCAACACCGGAGAGCTTCATCAAACCAAAAAATATATACATTTATTTATTTAGCACACAAGAAGGGAAAAAAGAACACAACATGGCAAAGACAGTCATACATTGGTTGCAAAATCCCATCCTTTGTTGCATTTGACAGAAAAGGCCAGCGAGTCACATTTGGCCATCTGTCGGGAGGGTTTCATAGAATCGTAGAGTTGGAAGAGACCTCATGGGCCATCCAGTCCAACCCCCTGCAAGAAGCAGGAAAATCTCATTCAAAGCCCCCCCGACAGATGGCCATCCAGCCTCTGCTTAAAAGCCTCCAAAGGAGGAGCCTCCACCACAGTGCGGGGCAGAGAGTTCCACTGCTGAACAGCCCTTCTCACGGTGAGGAAGTTCTTCCTGATGTTCAGGTGGAATCTCCTTTCCTGTAGATTGGTTTGGGTGGTGTCTTCTTGCCTGTCTAGCAGAAAGAAAGGGGTTGGCCTTTGGGAGTCCCTTCCAACGCTAGTGGAATATAAATGGCCTGGGACTCTAGGGGGTTTCCTTCTCTAGAGGTCTTTCATCAGAGGCCAGATGGCCATCTGTCAAGAAGGTGTGGATGGTGTCTTCCTGCATGCCAGAAGGGGGTTGGACCCCAGTGACTATGTGGTCAACCTAACTTTGAATGGTAGAATTAAAAGGCGGAGTGTGGATTCGAACCCTGGCCTGCAAAGTCCAGCTGCAATGCTGCCTCTGTTAATTTTGCAAAATGTGGAGTCACCCTGTGGCCAGCTCTGGGGGGAAAGGAAAAGGAGGCTTTGGATGATGATGATCTGCTGGACCTGGTTTCTCTTCTGGAAAAGGCAGGATCCCATCATCATTGACCTGCATTCAGCCAGGTGATCTTGACCTGTCGGAAGGACAGGGCAGTGGGTCTTCCCAGTGGGGCCTGTCCTTGCAACCAAAAGCAAGGCAGGGCTGGTCCAGTTGACCTGGCCCATTGGTCTTTCCAGCTTCCTTCTTGGTGTGGGGCCCTTGCAGAGAGCAATCTGCGCTGCTTTGGGGCTTTGCATTGAGAAGTGCCTGCAATTTGCACCAGCACCCTATGGAAGTTCTTGCAAGTTGCATGGGGACCCTGCGGGGCTTTGCATTAAGTGCCTGCAATTTGCACCAGCACCCTGTGGAAGTCCCTGCAAGTTGCATGGTCAACCTGTAGGGCTTTGCATAGAGAAGTCCTTGCAAGTTGCTCCGTCAGCCTGTGGGGCTTTACACTGAGAGGTCCCTGCAAATTGCACTGGCACCCTGTGGAAGTCCTTGCAAGTTGCATGGTCACCATGTGGGACTTTGCATTCAGAAGTCCCTGCAAGTTGCCTCGGCTCCTGGCTCTTCTGCCTGGCGGCTCAGACCTGCTCCTGGACGGCCAGGCGGCTCTCCTTGCCCTCCTCCTGGGCCGGCTTGGTCCCCAGCAGCGTCTCTTGGATGGGCAAAGCGGGGCACTCCTCCAGGTCGTCAATCTCCCTTGGATCCTGACCCTCAAGTTGGAGGGGATCCTGTGGGGAGACACAGACTAAGGGTTAGGGTGCATTCGACCCTGCCAAGGAAGAGAGGGCTGAACGAAGGCCTTGCAAAACTGCCGACCCCAGGAATCCCCAGCCCTGGGCCATGGCAAACTGCACTATTTCCACAGTATAACTACACGCTCTAAGGAAGATCAGGGCCCCACGCTTGGTTGCTTCCACGCCATTTGGAAAGCGGCCGTTCCCCTTCCCTTGGAGTTGTTATTATTATTATTTCATGTATACCGTAGTATTTGCATCTCACTCTCTCTCTCTCAAGGAGACTCAAGGCAGCTCACTCTTCCAGCCTCCCACCCACAGCCTCCCCAAAGACCTGATGGCCAAGGTGTGCCTTGACCTGCTTGCTTCCAGAATAGCCTGCACAGCAGGGACATGGGTCTCCCACAGGTAACAAAGGGGACGGGTCCCTTTCTCTTGCCATGACCTACAGAGAAAGGTGGCCATTCTGAAGCCCACCCCGCTATCAATATCATGGGGTCCGCTCCCAAGGGAATGCTCACCTGGTTGTGTTGCTGCTGCTGCGGCTGCTGCTTCTGGAGACCTGATGCGGAAGAAGGGAAAGCCTCAATTCAGGGGAAGCTAACTGGGTTTCGATGGGAGGGTCCCCAAATGGTCCCTAATGGACCCTAACCCTAAACCCTAACCCTTTGGCCTCCTATTTTGCAGAGAATCACCATCTTTTCTCATCATGTGCCCCAAGCAATGCTCCTCTTATATAAATTCCCAGAAATTCTGTTCCTGGTTTGCAAGTGTTATTCCCTCTTAAATGGTGCGGTCCTTACTTTGAAATTAGTTGTTATGCTCCAGAAACTTTTTTTTTTGTTGCCACAAACTATGTTGAATTGGTTGCTACTTGATGATGAGATATTAATTAAACGTGGCTTTTGTTGCTGGGTTATTAATGTCCTTTCCTAATTAGTTCTATCATAAAAACATGGAAAAAATTTTTTAAATTGCCAAAACTTTTCTTTGCGGGAGGGACCTCCTGCTATAGCATATCTTGCAATAGCTTCACCATGAATCTCTCATCGAACCTCAACCAATGAAACATAGTTTGTGCTACAACAACAAAGTTTCTGGTGTAGAACCACAAGGACCACATGCTTAAACAGGACATAGCACTTTCAAAACAGGCACAAAAGATTTTTCCATTTTGCTACATAGTGTGATGCAACTGAAAATGCAAATCCATGACAATCACTTAAAACTTTGGGGTGGGGTGTTTTGGCACCAGAAGGGCTTCCGTCAGCTTATAAGGAGCGACCTCTGAACTGATCCAAAGGCCAAGGAAGATCCAAAGGAAAAGACTCTGGAAGTGATGAAATCCAATTTGGGGATAAGACAAAGAACCCTCCACAAGTCCTCTGGATTTATAGAAGAGCCCCGGTGGCAAAGTGTATTAAAGCACTGAGCTGTTGAACTTGCAGACCGAAAGGTCCCAGGTTCAAATCCCGAGAGTGGAGTGAGTGCCCGCTGTTAGCTCCAGCTTCTGCCAACCTAGCAGTTCGAAAACATGCCAATGTGAGTAGATCAATAGGTACCACTCCGGCGGGAAGGTAACGGCCACATGACCTTGGAGGAGTCTACAGACAACGCCGGCTCTTCGGCTTAGAAATGGAGATGAGCACCAACCCCCAGAGTCAGACACGACTGGACTTAACGTCAGGAGAAACCTTTACCTTTACCTCCAATCTGCCCCTCTCTTGGGAAAGAACCAGATCAGGCTGGGATAAGGGGCCGGGCTGTGGCCCAGGTTGGTGAGCAGCCTGCTGCAATAAATCACTCTGACCATGAGGTCATGAGTTCGAGGCCAGCCCGTGGCAGGGTGAGCACCCGTCAATTAAAAATAAAAAATAGCCCCTGCTCGTTGCTGACCTAGCAACCCGAAAGATAGTTGCATCTATCAAGTAGGAAATAAGGTACCACTTATAAAAGTGGGGAGGCAAGTTTAACTAATTTACGACATTGGAATGAGGAAGAAGTGTCATCAGAGTGGATGATGAAGCAGCCAGAATCGAACATCCCCTCAGGAGAAGGTTAAATTGCCTCTGCGTCTGTCTGTCTCTGTTTGATGTGTTTATGGGCATTGAATGTTTGCCCTATATGTATATAATGTGATCCGCCCTGAGTCCCCTTCGGGGTGAGAAGGGCGGAATATAAATACTGTAAATAAATAAATAAAATAAATATGGACCCTTTCCAATGGCGTTTGGGTCTTGGGATTGGGTGTCATAGTCCAGCCTTTGATTGTGCCTGTATCTGATCTCAATGGGGATTCTGGGCCTGTTAGGCAGCCTAATGATGACAATGGGGATTCTGGGCCTGCACACCAGCAGGAGAATCAGGGCCTCTTAAGCCCTGAGAATGAGAGCTCCCTGTCCGAGGGAGGCCACATCCCAGAAAGGCTGTTCCCTAGAGATGCAAGGTCAGAGACAGAACAGAGCTCAGAGGAGGAAAATGCAAGCGGCAACTAGATAGGAGATTGATGTTCTGTCAACATAGAGCTTCTCATGAGAAAGTACAAAGGTCAAGACGCTCATTAGCCAAGAAGCTTTTACCAGCTTTTGAAGGGAAACAGCACAGTTTTCTGTCTATATTAGGGGCACCAGCAGACCATTCCCTCAATCCAGGCAACGTTGGTGTTAGATCATAGGACTTCTGCCAAGTCAAGTTTTCCAAGGGATTTCTAGTTCTGCTTTCCTTCTGTTTATGTTTCATGTTTCCAAGGACTTCTCCTATATTGCATGTTTTTTGGATGAATCCTGCTTTTGTATTCCTGATTTTTGATGCAGGTTATGTACTTTGAACTCTGAGGATTATGATTTTTATACTATTTTTGCCAAATTGCTTTATATACACTCTCTCTCTCTCTCTCTCTCTCTCTCTATATATATATATATATATATATATATATGTACAATAGAGTCTCACTTATCCAACATAAACGGGCCGGTGGAATGTTGGATAAGCGAATATGTTGAATAATAAGGAGGCATTAAGGGAAAGCCTATTAAACATCAAATTAGGTTATGATTTTACAAATTAAGCACCAAAGCATCATGTTATACAACAAATTTGACAGAAAAAAGTAGTTCAATCCGCAGTAATGTTATGCTGTAATTACTGTATTTACGAATTTAGCACCAAAATATCACGATATATTGAAAAAATTGACTACAAACATGTGTTGGATAATCCAGAACGTTGGATAAGCGAGACTCTACTGTATATATATATGTGTGTGTTCTCCTGGCATTAAGTCTAGTCGTGTCCAACTCTGAGGGTTGGTGCTCATCTCCATTCCTAAGGCGAAGAGCCGGCGTTGTCCATAGACACCTCCAAGGTCATGTGGCCACTGGCATGACTTATTGACTTGTTTTACTTAATGTGTTTTATTATGTCTGTTATGCTTGGGCTTAGCCCCGTGTAAGCCACCCCAAATCCCTTCGGGGAGATGGTGGAGGGGTATAAAAATAAAATTATTATTATTATTATGACTGCATGGAGCACCGTTACCTTCCCACTGGACCTATTTATCTACTCACCGGGGCTGTAGCCAGAAAAAAATTTCGGGAGGGGTTTTGAAAATTTCAGGGGGGGGGTTGAACCCCTGACCCACCCGCCCCCCGGGTTCAGACCTGTCAATATCTGCTTGAGATAGTGCCTGGAGGGACTCTTAATTTTTTGCGTCTCATAGACTTAGCATGGGGATTTGGTTAACCAGTTAAAATTCATGACTAAAACAGGTGTTTTTTTTTTAAACTTGAAAAATTTAGGGGGGGGATTGAACCCCTAACACCCCCCCCCCCCTACAGGCCTGCTACTCACATTTGCAAGTTTGCAAACTGCTAGGTTGGCAGAAGCTGGGGCTAACAGCAGGAGCTCACCCTGCTCCATGGATTCGAACCTCCGACCTTTCAGTCAGCAAGTTCAGCAGCTCAGCTGTTTAATCCGCTGTGTCACCAGGGGCAGGGGAATATATCTATATCTATATATACAAGGGTTATCCAGAAGCAAGCGGCAGAATTTAGTGGAGAAGGAGTTGCAAAGCTCATTCATTGCTATGGTAAGTGCCTATATTTGAATGGTGACTATGTGAGATGTGGTATTTGGGTGTGGCTTTCAACTGCATGTGGTAAATGTTTTCTCCTATACTTTGTTCATTTTTAATTCCAAAACGTAATGTACTTTCTGGATAGCCTATATTTATTTATTTATTTATTTATTTATTTACAGTATTTATATCCCGCCCTTCTTTCTCACCCCGAAGGGGACTCAGGGCAGATTACAATGAACACATATATGGCAAACATTCAATGCCAACAGACAAACAACATACATTAGACAGACTCAGAGGCATTTTTAACATTTTTCCAGCTTTACGATTCCGTAAATATATATATATTCCTCAATAAACTGCTTTGCTATTTACCTTGGACTGGATTGTGTGTTAAGTACAGAGGTATATCCCAGCCTTGGGGTGCAACATTGGGACAGCGAGTGGGGTCGGTGGTCACTGGGGGTCACTGAGGGTGCTGCTCCCCCTCCCAAGGCCAAAGACCCCCTTGGCACCCCAAATACGGACTTACCCCTGCGTCGGAGCCAATAGCAGACAGCAAAGAAGCCCCCCAGGAGAAGGAGGGCCATGAGCGGGAGGAATGCCAACAAGTGGGTCCTCTCTGTGTCCTTTTGGGTCAACGGGGGCAGGGAACCTGGCGAAAGAGAGATGTGGGTTATGACTTACAGTAATCCCCTTTTCACTTTGCTTGGATCTCCTTTTTTGGTTGGGGTGACTCACCGCAGACGACGTCCGACAACGGCGTCCCCTTCTCCTTCTGGACGAGGTTCTGGGCTTCGCAGCTGCAGAGAAAAATGGGATTTAATCTAGTTTGCACACCAGGCCTGGGCCAACTTGGGTCCTCCCTCCAGGTGTTTTGGACTGCAACTCCCACCATTCCTAACAGCCTCAGGCCCCTTCCTTTTCCCCCTCGGCCGCTTAAGCGGCCGAGGGGGAAAAGGAAAGGGCCTGAGGCTGTTAGGAATGGTGGGAGTTGCAGTCCAAAACACCCGGAGGGCCAAAGTTTGCCCAGGCCTGATCTAGATGAAGTGAGATTGTGCTCTTACTCTCTTCTTCTCACTCTTGTTCACTCCAAGAACAGGACACTATGTAACAAAATTTGAAAAAGTTTCTGTTTCTGGTTTGAAAGTGTTGCTTCGTGTTTAATAGTTACTTTGAAAGTAGCTGTCCTACTCCAGAAACTTTGTTTCTGTGTCTGCCACAAACCAGGCTGAATTGGTTGGGACTCTGTGATGATGTTCACTGAAAAACCTAGAGCAACATGTGCTCCCTCCCGCCAAAACAAACTTTTTGTAGTTTAATAAACTTTCCCCATGTTTTTTTTTAATGGAAGAGCCAATTAGGAAATGACATTGATGACCCAGGGACAAGAATTGTGTTACCTAGTGTTATTGGGAAGCTGGGATGTGTCCACCAAAGCAAACTTTGTGTAGCTTAATAAACTTTCCCCATGTTTTATGGTAATGACATTGATGGCCCAGTTTGTGTTACCTAGTGTTACTGGTAAGCTGGGATGTCCAGAGAAGGGCCACCAAAAAAGTTAAAGGCTTGGAAAAGAGATTCCAACTAAACATCATTAGGAAGAACTTCCTCACGGCAAGAGCTATTCGACAGTAGAATATGTGAGATGGAGTTTCCTTCTCTGGAGGATTTTAAGCAGAGGTTGGATGGCCATCGTCAAGAGGGCTTGAATGTGTTCCTGAGGAATGGGGTGGACTGGATGGCCTTTGGAGGTCCCTTCCGACTAGAATGGTGCTTGGGCTCCACTGTATCCATTCTAGTAGGGTTCTGCCTGCCAGTGGTCACCAGTCCATGCTTTCTCCCCTCCGCATGTTCCTACCTGAGGAATGGATGGACTAGATAGCCTTTGGAGGTCCCTTCCAACTCCAGAATGGTGGGCTCCACCGTATCCATTCCCAGTAGGGCTCTGCCTGGCAGCAGTCTCTAGTCCATGCTTTCTCCCCTCTGCATATTCCTGTCTGAGGAATGGGGTGGACTAGATGGCCTTTGGAGGTCCCTCCCTCCCTCTTTGGGCTCCATCTGATCCATTTTCAGTTCTGCCTGGCAGCGGTCACTAGTCCATTCGCTCTGCATATTCCTAACTACGGAATGGGATGGACTAGATGGCCTTTGGAGGTTCCTCCCAACTGCAGAATGGTGAGCTCCACTGTATCCATTCCCAGTAGGGTTCTGCCTGGCAGCGGTCACTAGTCCATTCGCTCTGCATATTCCTAACTACAGAATGGGATGGACTAGATGGCCTTTGGAGGTTCCTCCCAACTGCAGAATGGTGAGCTCCACTGTATCCATTCCCAGTAGGGTTCTGCATGGCAGCGGTCACTAGTCCATTCCTCTCTGCATATTCCTGAGGAATGGGGTGGACTGGATGGCCTTTGGATGTCCTTCCAAACTCCATAATGGGATTTGGGTTCCACTGTATCCATTCCCAGTAGGGTTCTGCCTGGCAGCGGTCACTAGTCCATTCTCTCTGCATATTCCTACCCATGGAATGGGGTGGCCTTTGGAGGTCCCTATCAACTCCAGAATGGTGGGCTCCACCGTATCCATTCCCAGTAGGATTCTGCCTGGCAGTGGTCACTAGTCCATTCTCTCTCCTCTCTGCATATTCCTGAGGAATGGGGTGGACTGGATGGCCTTTGGAGGTCCCTTTCGACTCTAGAATGGCGTTTGGGCTCCACCGTGTCCACTCCCAGTAGGGTTCAGCCTAGCAGTGGTCACCCTAAATGCCCCATCCCCTCCAGCCATATCAGAGGGGCTCCAAATGAATCGAGAGAAGAGGGAGAGTCTCCTGGGGATGACCGCATCTCTGGCCAGTCACTGTTGGGTCTGTCTCCGGCCACACTGACCCAACCTACCTGCTCCAGGGCTGGCAGGGATCCGTGGCCGAAGAGACGTTGGAGAAGGAGCCACTGGGGCAGTCGGCGCAGACGGTGTCTTGCTCGTGGGTTGCTGGATCAAAGGAAAGGTTGTGTTAAAGGGAAGGGTGGGAAAGCAGGAAGGAGCCACTATGCCAGGCATGAGCCAATTTGGGCCCTCCCTCCAGGTGTTTTGGACTCTAACTCCCACAATTCCTAACAGCCTACCGGCTGTTAGGAATTGTGGGAGTTGGAGTCCAAAACACCTGGAGGGCCCAAGCATAGATGCATTCACCAGCAAATCCTTTTTTTGTTTTGTTTCAGAATTAAGGCGCGCATTAGATTTGATGACACATTAGACACGTGTAAATACGGGTGACAGCTTCTCTGATCGACAACTCCTCCTGGCCCCATCTGCACATGCCAGCCATGATCCCACAGGGAGCTATGGGGCTGAGCTGGGTCCCCCCATTGGCCCACCTTGCTGCTTGACCCCTTGCCCAGGCCCACAAGGGGTGTTGTGCCGGCAGGTGTGGCACTCGTGGCTGGAGCAATGCGTGCCCCTCCGGCATCGGCACTCAGCCTGGCTCATGGTCGTCCCGGGCGTGTACACCTCCAGGCCTGCATCTGGAAGGGGGAGATACATGGGTAAGAGGAAGTTACTGTTAATGTGGGATTTGTGTATTGATAGTGTTTAAATGCAATTTGTGCCATGCTTGTATTGCAACTGATTGCATCATCCAGAATGTATCATAGTATGGAAAGAGTTAATTGCCAAGAAGCTATGATGACCTTGGTGTGTGGCTGGAACTAGGGAGTATCCAGACACAAGTGTTTGTGCCTAACGATTGCGTCAGTTCAGTTGAGTTCTGTCTGCCTAGAGTTCGAGTCAAGTTCTGTTGGAGAACAGAACAGTCCTGTGTTCATCTGTCGTCTGCAAGTCTGTTTGTGTTGATTATTGCTGCATACAGTAAAACCTTGTAAATAGTTTTACCAACGTCTCTGAGTGTCTCTTCGTTCTGCGCTCCACTGCTTCCATCCAACTACTGCTGCGCTGCAAATACTTTGACAGTTACATGGATTAGGAAAAAAGAATCATCCTTGAGGCATGTGAAGGAACAGGCCATTTGTGGTTTAAAGGTGATGTTTCAGTGGATGCCTACAAAGGCAGGGAAAGACACCTCCCGGTCAAGGATCATATAATATCCGGAGGTGTGGAATACTGATAAGGGTCTGCTACGAGGGTTGAATGAAAAGTAATGCCTTCACTTTCATAACTCCTCAGCAGATGGCAGTCCTGGTCTGCGGCAGGTCCTGGCTTGTTCAGTAGACTCTCCTCTACAGTTAGTTCCATTTGGCGGGAAGCCTTAGCATTGAACGGTTGTGTTGTTAAAGAATGAAGTATGGAACCCTGCACAGGTGGTCGGTCAATGCAACTTAAGCAATGTGCAGTCACTGAATTCTTGACAGAGAAGGTGTCACCCCAAAGGAGATTCATCAGAGAATGCAAACTGTTTTTATGGCGATTGTGTTGATGTGAGTCCTGTGCATCTTTGGGCGTGTAAGTTTAAAGGTGGTGAGGTGAGAACATCTGACTTGTGTGACAAACAAAAGGTTCGATCTTCCAATAGCCAAGCAAAGCAATAATGTGCCCCACACGTTCTTGTGAAATGCCAATCATGCTTGAAATTTCTCTGAGTGATAGGATGATCATCCTCAACCAATCTGTCCACCTTTTGCTTGTGAAACTCGGTGGTTGCTGTCACAGTGCATACTGTAATCCTCTCCGAGTCCCTCCGGGGAGATTTATTTATTTAATTTCTATACCGCTCTTCTCCCCCAGGGGGACCCAGAGAGATCTTACATACAGTAGAGTCTCACTTATCCAACACTCGCTTATCCAACATTCTGGATTATCCAACGCATTTTGAAGTCAATGTTTTCAATACTTCGTGATATTTTGGTGCTAAATTTGTAAATACAGTAATTACTACGTAGCATTACTGCCTATTGAACTACTTCTTATGTCAAATTTGTTGTATAACATGATGTTTTGGTGCTTAATTTGTAAAATCATAACCTACTTTGATGTTTAATAGGCTTTTCCTTAATGCCTCCTTATTATCCAACATATTCGCTTATCCAAC